>NC_068435.1:5097138-5209638 GCF_023373465.1 Oncorhynchus keta | reverse complement strand
CTCCTGCCCACTCTCTCCTCTTCTCTCTCTTCTCTCCTCTCTCTTCTGAGACACTTGTAACATCACCATCTCTTGCAGTTTGAGCAGTTCGAGAGCACGATTGGCTTCAAGCTCCCTAACCACCGTGCAGCCAAGAGGCTGTGGAAGACCTGTGTCGAGCACCACACGTTCTTCAGGTAAGAGATGTCTATCCTTACGATTTGATACGGAGTCTTCAGGTATTCATAGCCCTTTGACTTATTCCACATTTTGTTGTGTTACAGCCTGAATTCAAAATGTTTTTTTCCCCCTCACCCATCTAACCACAACACCTCATAATGACGAGGTGAAAACATGTTTGTAGAAAAATGTAGTAAATTAATTGAAAATTAAATAAGAAAAAATATTTAAAAAATACAGAAATATCAAATTTCCGTAAGTATTCACACCCCTGAGTCAAAACATGTTAGAATCACCTTTGGCAGCGATTACAGCTGTGAGTCTTTCTGGGTAAGTCCCTAAGAGCTGTGAGTCTTTCTGAGTGCAAATTATTCTTAAAGAAATTCTTCAAGCTCTGTCAAGAGGTTTTTTTCCCCCTGACATGCTGGTAGAAATGAGGTTTGCCTGCATTAAAGTCCCCGGCCACTAGGAGCGCCACTTCTGGATGAGCATTTTGTTGTTTGCTTATGGCCTTATAAAGCTTGATGAGTGAGGTCTTGGTGCCAGAATCAGTTTGTGGTAGTAAATAAATGGCTACGAATAATATAGATTAAAACTCTCTTAGTAGATAGTGTGGTCTACAGCTTATCATGAGGTACTCTACAGATATTACAGTTTTTAATGTCCTGTTGGCAGGATAGTCTTAATCGAAGATCGTCCAGTCCTGTTTTCCAATGACGGAAGTTGGCCAATAAAACGGAGGGAAGTGGTGGTTTACAGTAATATAGCTGTTGTGAATTCTTACTTTCACCTCGCCCTCCTCCCCCCTTTCCTTCACGCTGATGACTGGGATTTGGGCCTTGTCTTGACAAAGCAGTATATCCTTATATTGGCCTCATTAAAGAAAAAGTATTTGTCCAGTTCGAGGTGATTTCCGATGACCGGAAGCAGTGTTCAGTCATAAGAGACGGTGGCAGAAACATTACGTACAAAATAAGTTACAAAAAGCGGGGGAGAAAAAAAACAAACAAAATGACGCAGTTGGTTAGGAGCCCGTTTTAATGTCAGCCACCATTATCAGATCCTGTGAGAGGCATCGGGAATGACAATGGAAAACCTCCCTGGTCTTTGTGTTTGAAATTCACTTCTCCACCGAGGGACCGTGTGGGGTACAAGGATGAAGTAGTCATTAAAAAAATGACACCGATTGAATCCATTCCAACTTATTATGTGAATTCTTAAGCACATTTTTACTCATTAACTTATTTAGGCCATAACAAAGAGGTTGAATACTGATTGACTCAATACAGTTCAGCTTTTCATTTATAATTCATTTATTTAAAAAAAAATGTGTAAGAACCTAATTCCACTTTGACATTATGGGGGTGTATGTGTTCGGGTTCTTATTTTTCAGAGTAAATAACTCGCACTAGAGAAGCTTTAACCAAGTTTAATTCTTCCCAAAGGTTCTATACAGCTGTATTCAAACTCAACATTTCTCCAATCTATATATATATATATATATCCCACTTAAGACCCTTCTCCTTCTCTCCAATCCTTGCATTTTATGGTTCTACAGGAAGAGAGTAAAGAGGGTAACAGGATACCAAACATTTATTACTCCCTTAAGAGAATCTGTCCTGACCTCAACCCCTCCTTCACCTAATCCACAGAGGTCCATCTGTCTCCCCTGTATCAACACATCTCTGTCCTGACCTCAACCCCTCCTTCACCTAATCCACAGAGGTCCATCTGTCTCCCCTGTATCAACACATCTCTGTCCTGACCTCAACCCCTCCTTCACCTAATCCACAGAGGTCCATCTGTCTCCCCTGTATCAACAAGTCTCTGTCCTCACCTCCTGACCTCAACCCCTCCTTCACCTAATCCACAGAGGTCCATCTGTCTCCCCTATATCAACACATCTCTGTTCTGACCTCAACCCCTCCTTCACCTAATCCACAGAGGTCCATCTGTCTCCCCTGTATCAACACATCTCTGTCCTGACCTCCTGACCTCAACCCCTCCTTCACCTAATCCACAGAGGTCCATCTGTCTCCCCTGTATCAACACATCTCTGTCCTGACCTCAACCCTCCTTCACCTAATCCACAGAGGTCCATCTGTCTCCCCTGTATCAACACATCTCTGTCCTGACCTCAACCCCCACCTAATCCACAGAGGTCCATCTGTCTCCCCTGTATCAACACATCTCTGTCCTGACCTCAACCCCTCCTTCACCTAATCCACAGAGGTCCATCTGTCTCCCTGTATCAACACATCTCTGTCCTGACCTCAACCCCTCCTTCACCTAATCCACAGATGTCCATCTGTCTCCCTGTATCAACAAGTCTCTGTCCTCACCTCCTGACCTCAACCCCTCCTTCACCTAATCCACAGAGGTCCATCTGTCTCCCCTATATCAACACATCTCTGTTCTGACCTCAACCCCTCCTTCACCTAATCCACAGAGGTCCATCTGTCTCCCCTGTATCAACACATCTCTGTCCTGACCTCCTGACCTCAACCCCTCCTTCACCTAATCCACAGAGGTCCATCTGTCTCCCCTGTATCAACACATCTCTGTCCTGACCTCAACCCCTCCTTCACCTAATCCACAGAGGTCCATCTGTCTCCCCTGTATCAACACATCTCTGTCCTGACCTCAACCCCTCCACCTAATCCACAGAGGTCCATCTGTCTCCCCTGTATCAACACATCTCTGTCCTGACCTCAACCCCTCCTTCACCTAATCCACAGAGGTCCATCTGTCTCCCCTGTATCAACACATCTCTGTCCTGACCTCAACCCCTCCTTCACCTAATCCACAGATGTCCATCTGTCTCCCCTGTATCAACACATCTCTGTCCTCACCTCAACCCCTCCTTCACCTGATCCACAGATGTCCATCTGTCTCCCCTGTATCAACACATCTCTGTCCTGACCTCAACCCCTCCTTCACCTAATCCACAGAGGTCCATCTGTCTCCCCTGTATCAACACATCTCTGTCCTGACCTCAACCCCTCCTTCACCTAATCCACAGAGGTCCATCTGTCTCCCCTGTATCAACACATCTCTGTCCTGACCTCCTGACCTCAACCCCTCCTTCACCTAATCCACAGAGGTCCATCTGTCTCCCCTGTATCAACACATCTCTGTCCTGACCTCAACCCCTCCTTCACCTAATCCACAGAGGTCCATCTGTCTCCCCTGTATCAACACATCTCTGTCCTGACCTCAACCCCTCCTTCACCTAATCCACAGAGGTCCATCTGTCTCCCCTGTATCAACACATCTCTGTCCTGACCTCAACCCCTCCTTCACCTAATCCACAGATGTCCATCTGTCTCCCCTGTATCAACACGTCTCTGTCCTCACCTCCTGACCTCAACCCCTCCTTCAGCTAATCCACAGAGGTCCATCTGTCTCCCCTGTATCAACACATCTCTGTCCTGACCTCAACCCCTCCTTCACCTAATCCACAGAGGTCCATCTGTCTCCCCTGTATCAACACGTCTCTGTCCTCACCTCCTGACCTCAACCCCTCCTTCACCTAATCCACAGAGGTCCATCTGTCTCCCCTGTATCAACACATCTCTGTCCTGACCTCAACCCCTCCTTCACCTAATCCACAGAGGTCCATCTGTCTCCCCTGTATCAACACGTGTCTCTCCTCTTGTCCACCCGACACCACAGCTATCTGTCTTTCTACAGAGGTCCATCTGTCTCCCCTGTATCAACACGTGTCTCTCCTCTTGTCCACCCAACACCACAGCTATCTGTCTTTCTACAGAGGTCCATCTGTCTCCCCTGTATCAACACGTGTCTCTCCTCTTGTCCACCCAACACCACAGCTATCTGTCTTTCTACAGAGGTCCATCTGTCTCCCTGTATCAACACGTGTCTCTCCTCTTGTCCACCCAACACCACAGCTATCTGTCTTTCTACAGAGGTCCATCTGTCTCCCTGTATCAACACGTGTCTCTCCTCTTGTCCACCCGACACCACAGCTATCTGTCTTTCTACAGAGGTCCATCTGTCTCCCCTGTATCAACACGTGTCTCTCCTCTTGTCCACCCGACACCACAGCTATCTGTCTTTCTACAGAGGTCCATCTGTCTCCCCTGTATCAACACGTGTCTCTCCTCTTGTCCACCCGACACCACAGCTATCTGTCTTTCTACAGAGGTCCATCTGTCTCCCCCTGTATCAACACGTGTCTCTCCTCTTGTCCACCCGACACCACAGCTATCTGTCTTTCTACAGAGGTCCATCTGTCTCCCCCTGTATCAACACGTGTCTCTCCTCTTGTCCACCCAACACCACAGCTATCTGTCTTTCTACAGAGGTCCATCTGTCTCCCCTGTATCAACACGTGTCTCTCCTCTTGTCCACCCGACACCACAGCTATCTGTCTTTCTACAGAGGTCCATCTGTCTCCCCTGTATCAACACGTGTCTCTCCTCTTGTCCACCCGACACCACAGCTATCTGTCTTTCTACAGAGGTCCATCTGTCTCCCTGTATCAACACGTGTCTCTCCTCTTGTCCACCCCGACACCACAGCTATCTGTCTTTCTACAGAGGTCCATCTGTCTCCCCTGTATCAACACGTGTCTCTCCTCTTTGTCCACCCGACACCACAGCTATCTGTCTTTCTACAGAGGTCCATCTGTCTCCCTGTATCAACACGTGTCTCTCCTCTTGTCCACCCGACACCACAGCTATCTGTCTTTCTACAGAGGTCCATCTGTCTCCCCTGTATCAACACGTGTCTCTCCTCTTGTCCACCCGACACCACAGCTATCTGTCTTTCTACAGAGGTCCATCTGTCTCCCCTGTATCAACACGTGTCTCTCCTCTTGTCCACCCAACACCACAGCTATCTGTCTTTCTACAGAGGTCCATCTGTCTCCCCTGTATCAACACGTGTCTCTCCTCTTGTCCACCCGACACCACAGCTATCTGTCTTTCTACAGAGGTCCATCTGTCTCCCCTGTATCAACACGTGTCTCTCCTCTTGTCCACCCAACACCACAGCTATCTGTCTTTCTACAGAGGTCCATCTGTCTCCCCTGTATCAACACGTGTCTCTCCTCTTGTCCACCCGACACCACAGCTATCTGTCTTTCTACAGAGGTCCATCTGTCTCCCCTGTATCAACACGTGTCTCTCCTCTTGTCCACCCGACACCACAGCTATCTGTCTTTCTACAGAGGTCCATCTGTCTCCCCTGTATCAACACGTGTCTCTCCTCTTGTCCACCCGACACCACAGCTATCTGTCTTTCTACAGAGGTCCATCTGTCTCCCCTGTATCAACACGTGTCTCTCCTCTTGTCCACCCGACACCACAGCTATCTGTCTTTCTACAGAGGTCCATCTGTCTCCCCTGTATCAACACGTGTCTCTCCTCTTGTCCACCCGACACCACAGCTATCTGTCTTTCTACAGAGGTCCATCTGTCTCCCCTGTATCAACACGTGTCTCTCCTCTTGTCCACCCGACACCACAGCTATCTGTCTTTCTACAGAGGTCCATCTGTCTCCCCTGTATCAACACGTGTCTCTCCTCTTGTCCACCCGACACCACAGCTATCTGTCTTTCTACAGAGGTCCATCTGTCTCCCTGTATCAACACGTGTCTCTCCTCTTGTCCACCCGACACCACAGCTATCTGTCTTTCTACAGAGGTCCATCTGTCTCCCCTGTATCAACACGTGTCTCTCCTCTTGTCCACCCGACACCACAGCTATCTGTCTTTCTACAGAGACCCATCTGTCTCCCCTGTATCAACACGTGTCTCTCCTCTTGTCCACCCGACACCACAGCTATCTGTCTTTCTACAGAGGTCCATCTGTCTCCCCTGTATCAACACGTGTCTCTCCTCTTGTCCACCCGACACCACAGCTATCTGTCTTTCTACAGAGACCCATCTGTCTCCCCTGTATCAACACGTGTCTCTCCTCTTGTCCACCCGACACCACAGCTATCTGTCTTTCTACAGAGGTCCATCTGTCTCCCCTGTATCAACACGTGTCTCTCCTCTTGTCCACCCGACACCACAGCTATCTGTCTTTCTACAGAGGTCCATCTGTCTCCCCTGTATCAACACGTGTCTCTCCTCTTGTCCACCCGACACCACAGCTATCTGTCTTTCTACAGAGGTCCATCTGTCTCCCCTGTATCAACACGTGTCTCTCCTCTTGTCCACCCGACACCACAGCTATCTGTCTTTCTACAGAGGTCCATCTGTCTCCCCTGTATCAACACGTGTCTCTCCTCTTGTCCACCCGACACCACAGCTATCTGTCTTTCTACAGAGGTCCATCTGTCTCCCCTGTATCAACACGTGTCTCTCCTCTTGTCCACCCGACACCACAGCTATCTGTCTTTCTACAGAGGTCCATCTGTCTCCCCTGTATCAACACGTGTCTCTCCTCTTGTCCACCCGACACCACAGCTATCTGTCTTTCTACAGAGGTCCATCTGTCTCCCCCTGTATCAACACGTGTCTCTCCTCTTGTCCACCCGACACCACAGCTATCTGTCTTTCTACAGAGACCCATCTGTCTCCCCTGTATCAACACGTGTCTCTCCTCTTGTCCACCCGACACCACAGCTATCTGTCTTTCTACAGAGGTCCATCTGTCTCCCCTGTATCAACACGTGTCTCTCCTCTTGTCCACCCGACACCACAGCTATCTGTCTTTCTACAGAGGTCCATCTGTCTCCCCTGTATCAACACGTGTCTCTCCTCTTGTCCACCCAACACCACAGCTATCTGTCTTTCTACAGAGGTCCATCTGTCTCCCCTGTATCAACACGTGTCTCTCCTCTTGTCCACCCGACACCACAGCTATCTGTCTTTCTACAGAGACCCATCTGTCTCCCCTGTATCAACACGTGTCTCTCCTCTTGTCCACCCGACACCACAGCTATCTGTCTTTCTACAGAGGTCCATCTGTCTCCCCTGTATCAACACGTGTCTCTCCTCTTGTCCACCCGACACCACAGCTATCTGTCTTTCTACAGAGGTCCATCTGTCTCCCCTGTATCAACACGTGTCTCTCCTCTTGTCCACCCGACACCACAGCTATCTGTCTTTCTACAGAGGTCCATCTGTCTCCCTGTATCAACACGTGTCTCTCCTCTTGTCCACCCGACACCACAGCTATCTGTCTTTCTACAGAGGTCCATCTGTCTCCCCTGTATCAACACGTGTCTCTCCTCTTGTCCACCCGACACCACAGCTATCTGTCTTTCTACAGAGACCCATCTGTCTCCCTGTATCAACACGTGTCTCTCCTCTTGTCCACCCGACACCACAGCTATCTGTCTTTCTACAGAGGTCCATCTGTCTCCCCTGTATCAACACGTGTCTCTCCTCTTGTCCACCCGACACCACAGCTATCTGTCTTTCTACAGAGGTCCATCTGTCTCCCCTGTATCAACACGTGTCTCTCCTCTTGTCCACCCAACACCACAGCTATCTGTCTTTCTACAGAGGTCCATCTGTCTCCCCTGTATCAACACGTGTCTCTCCTCTTGTCCACACATCTATCTGTCTTTCTACAGAGGTCCAGTCTCATTCACTCCTTATTAATATACTGATCTGATCTAGCGCGTCTTTAATGTCTCAATGTTCAAAACGTCGAATCCGAGGCCAGTGACACAAAACCTCCATTTTTAAATTCAGGCTGTAACACAACATAAGGTCGAAGGTCGATGGAGTGTATATACTCTCTGAAGGCAACACCGCAGAACATTATAAAAAATGAAAACTTATCTTTAATCAGATCTTTACTGTAAAATGTAACAAGCGAAGTGATTTTTATCTCCAGATAAATGTATCCCTTTAAGACAATTTTTTTTTATTTTTTTTTTACCTTTATTTAACTAGTCAGGTTTAAGAACAAATTCTTATTTTCAATGACGGCCTAGGAACAGTGGGTTAACTGCCTGTTCAGGGGCAGAACGACAGATTTGTACCTTGTCAGCTCGGGGGTTTGAACTTGCAACCTTCCGGTTACTAGTCCAACGCTCTAACCACTAGGCCACCCTGACGAGTAACATGTCTGAGATCTGTTTTGATGTACTGTAAATTAAATTTATTATTATTATTGTAAAATATACAGATTTTTTTTTTTTTTTTGATCACATAATTGTTGAATTTAGTCTAACTTTTTTTCTCCTCTGTCAGGTTGGTGTCTCCAGAGGCCCCCCCGAAGAAGTTCCTAGGTCTTGGTTCTAAGTTCCGCTACAGCGGTAGAACCCAGGCTCAGACCCGGAGAGTCTCCTCTCAGATCATCAGGGCCGCGCCCATCTTCGAACGCTCCTCCTCCAAACGCTACACCATGTCACGCAGCCTGGACGGAGGTACAGAGTCAATGTGGAGGCTATATACAGGGTGTTACGGTACAGAGTCCATGTGGAGGCTATATACAGGGTGTTACGGTACAGAGTCAATGAGGAGGCTATATACAGGGTGTTACGGTACAGAGTCAATGTGGAGGCTATATACCTGGTGTTACGGTAAAGAGTTAATGTGGAGGCTATATACAGGGTGTATCAGTACAGAGTCAATGTGGAGGCTATATACAGGGTGTATCAGTACAGAGTCAATGTGGAGGCTATATACAGGGTGTTACGGTACAGAGTCAATGTGGAGGCTATATACAGGGTGTATCAGTACAGAGTCAATGTGGAGGCTATATACAGGGTGTATCAGTACAGAGTCAATGTGGAGGCTATATACAGGGGGTACCGGTACAGAGTCAATGTGGAGGCTATATACAGGGTGTATCAGTACAGAGTCAATGTGGAGGCTATATACAGGGTGTATCAGTACAGAGTCAATGTGGAGGCTATATACAGGGGGTACCGGTACAGAGTCAATGTGGAGGCTATATACAGGGTGTATCAGTACAGAGTCAATGTGGAGGCTATATACAGGGTGTATCAGTACAGAGTCAATGTGGAGGCTATATACAGGGTGTATCAGTACAGAGTCAATGTGGAGGCTATATACAGGGGGTACCGGTACAGAGTCAATGTGGAGGCTATATACAGGGTGTATCAGTACAGAGTCAATGTGGAGGCTATATACAGGGGGTACCAGTACAGAGTCAATGTGGAGGCTATATACAGGGTGTATCAGTACAGAGTCAATGTGGAGGCTATATACAGGGGGTACCGGTACAGAGTCAATGTGGAGACTATATACAGGGTATTACGGTACAGAGTCAATGTGGAGGCTATATACAGGGTATTACGGTACAGAGTCAATGTGGAGGCTATATACAGGGTGTATCAGTACAGAGTCAATGTGGAGGCTATATACAGGGTGTATCAGTACAGAGTCAATGTGGAGGCTATATACAGGGTGTATCAGTACAGAGTCAATGTGGAGGCTATATACAGGGGTATCAGTACAGAGTCAATGTGGAGGCTATATACAGGGGGTACCGGTACAGAGTCAATGTGGAGGCTATATACAGGGTGTATCAGTACAGAGTCAATGTGGAGGCTATATACAGGGTGTTACGGTACAGAGTCAATGTGGAGGCTATATACCTGGTGTTATCAGTAAAGAGTTAATGTGGAGGCTATATACAGGGTGTATCAGTACAGAGTCAATGTGGAGGCTATATACAGGGTGTATCAGTACAGAGTCAATGTGGAGGCTATATACAGGGTGTTACGGTACAGAGTCAATGTGGAGGCTATATACAGGGGTACCGTCAGAGTCAATGTGGAGGCTATATACAGGGTGTATCAGTACAGAGTCAATGTGGAGGCTATATACAGGGTGTATCAGTACAGAGTCAATGTGGAGGCTATATACAGGGTGTATCAGTACAGAGTCAATGTGGAGGCTATATACAGGGTGTATCAGTACAGAGTCAATGTGGAGGCTATATACAGGGGGTACCGGTACAGAGTCAATGTGGAGGCTATATACAGGGTGTATCAGTACAGAGTCAATGTGGAGGCTATATACAGGGTGTATCAGTACAGAGTCAATGTGGAGGCTATATACAGGGTGTATCAGTACAGAGTCAATGTGGAGGCTATATACAGGGTGTTACGGTACAGAGTCAATGTGGAGGCTATATACAGGGTGTATCAGTACAGAGTCAATGTGGAGGCTATATACAGGGTGTATCAGTACAGAGTCAATGTGGAGGCTATATACAGGGTGTATCAGTACAGAGTCAATGTGGAGGCTATATACAGCGTGTATCAGTACAGAGTCAATGTGGAGGCTATATACAGGGGTACCGGTACAGAGTCAATGTGGAGGCTATATACAGGGTGTATCAGTACAGAGTCAATGTGGAGGCTATATACCTGGTGTTCAGTACAGAGTCAATGTGGAGGCTATATACAGGGGGTACCGGTACAGAGTCAATGTGGAGACTATATACAGGGTATTACGGTACAGAGTCAATGTGGAGGCTATATACAGGGTATTACGGTACAGAGTCAATGTGGAGGCTATATACAGGGTGTATCAGTACAGAGTCAATGTGGAGGCTATATACAGGGTGTATCAGTACAGAGTCAATGTGGAGGCTATATACAGGGTGTATCAGTACAGAGTCAATGTGGAGGCTATATACAGGGTGTATCAGTACAGAGTCAATGTGGAGGCTATATACAGGGGGTACCGGTACAGAGTCAATGTGGAGGCTATATACAGGGTGTATCAGTACAGAGTCAATGTGGAGGCTATATACAGGGTGTTACGGTACAGAGTCAATGTGGAGGCTATATACCTGGTGTTACGGTAAAGAGTTAATGTGGAGGCTATATACAGGGTGTATCAGTACAGAGTCAATGTGGAGGCTATATACAGGGTGTATCAGTACAGAGTCAATGTGGAGGCTATATACAGGGTATTACGGTACAGAGTCAATGTGGAGGCTATATACAGGGTGTATCAGTACAGAGTCAATGTGGAGGCTATATACAGGGTGTATCAGTACAGAGTCAATGTGGAGGCTATATACAGGGGTACCGGTACAGAGTCAATGTGGAGGCTATATACAGGGTGTATCAGTACAGAGTCAATGTGGAGGCTATATACAGGGTGTATCAGTACAGAGTCAATGTGGAGGCTATATACAGGGGTACCGGTACAGAGTCAATGTGGAGGCTATATACAGGGTGTATCAGTACAGAGTCAATGTGGAGGCTATATACAGGGTGTATCAGTACAGAGTCAATGTGGAGGCTATATACAGGGTGTATCAGTACAGAGTCAATGTGGAGGCTATATACAGGGTATTACGGTACAGAGTCAATGTGGAGGCTATATACAGGGTGTATCAGTACAGAGTCAATGTGGAGGCTATATACAGGGTGTATCAGTACAGAGTCAATGTGGAGGCTATATACAGGGTGTATCAGTACAGAGTCAATGTGGAGGCTATATACAGGGTGTATCAGTACAGAGTCAATGTGGAGGCTATATACAGGGGGTACCGGTACAGAGTCAATGTGGAGGCTATATACAGGGTGTATCAGTACAGAGTCAATGTGGAGGCTATATACAGGGTGTATCAGTACAGAGTCAATGTGGAGGCTATATACAGGGGGTACCGGTACAGAGTCAATGTGGAGACTATATACAGGGTATTACGTTACAGAGTCAATGTGGAGGCTATATACAGGGTATTACGGTACAGAGTCAATGTGGAGGCTATATACAGGGTGTATCAGTACAGAGTCAATGTGGAGGCTATATACAGGGTGTATCAGTACAGAGTCAATGTGGAGGCTATATACAGGGTATTACCAGTACAGAGTCAATGTGGAGGCTATATACAGGGTGTATCAGTACAGAGTCAATGTGGAGGCTATATACAGGGTATTACGGTACAGAGTCAATGTGGAGGCTATATACAGGGTGTATCAGTACAGAGTCAATGTGGAGGCTATATACAGGGTGTATCAGTACAGAGTCAATGTGGAGGCTATATACAGGGGGTACCAGTACAGAGTCAATGTGGAGACTATATACAGGGGGTACCAGAACAGAGTCAATGTGGAGGCTATATACAGGGGTACCGGTACAGAGTCAATGTGGAGGCTATATACAGGGTGTATCAGTACAGAGTCAATGTGGAGGCTATATACAGGGGGTACCGGTACAGAGTCAATGTGGAGGCTATATACCTGGTGTTACGGTAAAGAGTCAATGTGGAGGCTATATACAGGGTGTATCAGTACAGAGTCAATGTGGAGGCTATATACAGGGGGTACCGGTACAGAGTCAATGTGGAGGCTATATACCTGGTGTTACGGTAAAGAGTTAATGTGGAGGCTATATACAGGGTGTTACGGTAAAGAGTCAATGTGGAGGCTATATACAGGGTGTTACGGTACAGAGTCAATGTGGAGACTATATACAGGGTGTATCAGTACAGAGTCAATGTGGAGGCTATATACAGGGTGTATCAGTACAGAGTCAATGTGGAGGCTATATACAGGGGGTACCGGTACAGAGTCAATGTGGAGGCTATATACCTGGTGTTACGGTAAAGAGTTAATGTGGAGGCTATATACAGGGTGTTACGGTAAAGAGTCAATGTGGAGGCTATATACCTGGTGTTACGGTAAAGAGTCAATGTGGAGACTATATACAGGGGGTACTGGTATAGAGTCAATGTGGAGGCTATTTACAGGGTGTACCGGTACAGAGTCAATGTGGAGGCTATATACAGGGTGTTACGGTACAGAGTCAATGTGGAGACTATATACAGGGGGTACTGGTATAGAGTCAATGTGGAGGCTATATACAGGGGGTACCGGTACAGAGTTAATGTGGAGGCTATATACAGGGGGTACCGGTACAGAGTCAAAGTGGAGGCTATATACAGGGTGTTACGGTACAGAGTCAATGTGGAGACTATATACAGGGTGTTACGGTACAGAGTCAATGTGGAGACTATATACAGGGGGTACCAGTACAGAGTCAATGTGGAGGCTATTTACAGGGGTACCAGTACAGAGTCAATGTGGAGGCTATTTACAGGGTGTACCGGTACAGAGTCAATGTGGAGGCTATATACAGGGTGTTACGGTACAGAGTCAATGTGGAGGCTATATACAGGGTGTTACGGTACAGAGTCAATGTGGAGGCTATATACAGGGGGTACCGGTACAGAGTCAATGTGGAGGCTATATACACGGTGTTACGGTACAGAGTCAATGTGGAGACTATATACAGGGTGTTACGGTACAGAGTCAATGTGGAGACTATATACAGGGGGTACCAGTACAGAGTCAATGTGGAGGCTATTTACAGGGTGTACCAGTACAGAGTCAATGTGGAGGCTATATACAGGGTGTTACGGTACAGAGTCAATGTGGAGACTATATACAGGGTGTTACGGTACAGAGTCAATGTGGAGGCTATATACAGGGTGTTACGTAGTACAGAGTCAATGTGGAGGCTATATAGAGGGTGTTACGGTACAGAGTCAATGTGGAGGCTATATACAGGGTGTTACGGTACAGAGTCAATGTGGAGGCTATATACAGGGGTACCGGTACAGAGTCAATGTGGAGGTTATATACAGGGGTACCGGTACAGAGTCAATGTGGAGGCTATATACAGGGGTACTGGTATAGAGTCAATGTGGAGGCTATATACAGGGTGTTACGGTACAGAGTCAATGTGGAGGCTATATACCGGGGCTGGTAGAGTCAATGTGGAGGCTATATACAGGGGGTACCGGTACAGAGTCAATGTGGAGGCTATATACAGGGTGTTACGGTACAGAGTCAATGTGGAGACTATATACAGGGTGTTACGGTACAGAGTCAATGTGGAGACTATATACAGGGGGTACCAGTACAGAGTCAATGTGGAGGCTATTTACAGGGGGTACCAGTACAGAGTCAATGTGGAGGCTATTTACAGGGTGTACCGGTACAGAGTCAATGTGGAGGCTATATACAGGGTGTTACGGTACAGAGTCAATGTGGAGGCTATTTACAGGGGGTACCAGTACAGAGTCAATGTGGAGGCTATTTACAGGGTGTACCGGTACAGAGTCAATGTGGAGGCTATTTACAGGGTGTACCGGTACAGAGTCAATGTGGAGGCTATATACAGGGGGTACCGTACAGAGTCAATGTGGAGGTTATATACAGGGGTACCGGTACAGAGTCAATGTGGAGGCTATATACAGGGGGTACTGGTATAGAGTCAATGTGGAGGCTATATACAGGGTGTTACGGTACAGAGTCAATGTGGAGGCTATATACCGGGGGTACCGGTACAGAGTCAATGTGGAGGCTATATACAGGGGTACGGTGCTGTGTACCGCGGGGCTGTGTGCTGCCGGGGCTGTGTAGTGCTGTGTACCACGGGGCTGTGTAGGCTGTGTACCGCGGGGCTGTGTAGTGCTGTGTACCACGGGGCTGTGTAGTGCTGTGTACCACGGGGCTGTGTAGTGCTGTGTACCACGGGGCTGTGTAGTGCTGTGTACCGCGGGGCTGTGTAGTGCTGTGTACCGCGGGGCTGTGTAGTGCTGTGTACCACGGGGCTGTGTACCACGGGGCTGTGTAGTGCTGTGTACCACGGGGCTGTGTAGTGCTGTGTACCGCGGGGCTGTGTAGTGCTGTGTACCGCGGGGCTGTGTAGTGCTGTGTACCGCGGGGCTGTGTAGTGCTGTGTACCGCGGGGCTGTGTAGTGCTGTGTACCGCGGGGCTGTGTAGTGCTGTGTACCACGGGGCTGTGTACCACGGGGCTGTGTAGTGCTGTGTACCACGGGGCTGTGTAGTGCTGTGTACCACGGGGCTGTGTAGTGCTGTGTACCACGGGGCTGTGTAGTGCTGTGTACCACGGGGCTGTGTAGTGCTGTGTACCACGGGGCTGTGTAGTGCTGTGTACCACGGGGCTGTGTAGTGCTGTGTACCACGGGGCTGTGTAGTGCTGTGTACCGCGGGGCTGTGTAGTGCTGTGTACCGCGGGGCTGTGTAGTGCTGTGTACCACGGGGCTGTGTAGTGCTGTGTACCACGGGGCTGTGTAGTGCTGTGTACCGCGGGGCTGTGTAGTGCTGTGTACCACGGGGCTGTGTAGTGCTGTGTACCACGGGGCTGTGTAGTGCTGTGTACCACGGGGCTGTGTAGTGCTGTGTACCACGGGGCTGTGTAGTGCTGTGTACCACGGGGCTGTGTAGTGCTGTGTACCGCGGGGCTGTGTAGTGCTGTGTACCGCGGGGCTGTGTAGTGCTGTGTACCGCGGGGCTGTGTAGTGCTGTGTACCACGGGGCTGTGTAGTGCTGTGTACCGCGGGGCTGTGTAGTGCTGTGTACCACGGGGCTGTGTAGTGCTGTGTACCGCGGGGCTGTGTAGTGCTGTGTACCACGGGGCTGTGTAGTGCTGTGTACCACGGGGCTGTGTACCGGGGGCTGGGGCTGTGTAGGGGCTGTGCTGTGTACCACGGGGCTGTGTAGTGCTGTGTACCACGCGGGGCTGTGTAGTGCTGTGTACCGCGGGGCTGTGTAGTGCTGTGTACCGCGGGGCTGTGTAGTGCTGTGTACCGCGGGGCTGTGTAGTGCTGTGTACCACGGGGCTGTGTAGTGCTGTGTACCACGGGGCTGTGTAGTGCTGTGTACCACTGTGGGCTGTGTACCACGGGGCTGTGTACCGCGGGGCTGTGTAGTGCTGTGTACTGCCGCGGGGCTGTGTACCGCGGGGCTGTGTAGTGCTGTGTACCACGGGGCTGTGTAGTGCTGTGTACCACGGGGCTGTGTAGTGCTGTGTACCACGGGGCTGTGTAGTGCTGTGTACCACGGGGCTGTGTAGTGCTGTGTACCACGGGGCTGTGTAGTGCTGTGTACCGCGGGGCTGTGTACCACGGGGCTGTGTAGTGCTGTGTACCACGGGGCTGTGTAGTGCTGTGTACCACGGGGCTGTGTAGTGCTGTGTACCACGGGGCTGTGTACCACGGGGCTGTGTAGTGCTGTGTACCACGTGGGGCTGTGTAGTGCTGTGTACCACGGGGCTGTGTAGTGCTGTGTACCACGGGGGGCTGTGTAGTGCTGTGTACCACGGGGCTGTGTAGTGCTGTGTAGTGCTGTGTAGTGCTGTGTAGTGCTGTGTAGTGCTGTGTAGTGCTGTGTACCACGGGGCTGTGTAGTGCTGTGTAGTGCTGTGTACCACGGGGCTGTGTAGTGCTGTGTAGTGCTGTGTAGTGCTGTGTAGTGCTGTGTAGTGCTGTGTAGTGCTGTGTACCACGGGGCTGTGTAGTGCTGTGTACCACGGGGCTGTGTAGTGCTGTGTACCACGGGGCTGTGTAGTGCTGTGTACCACGGGGCTGTGTAGTGCTGTGTACCGCGGGGCTGTGTAGTGCTGTGTACCACGGGGCTGTGTAGTGCTGTGTACCACGGGGCTGTGTAGTGCTGTGTACCACGGGGCTGTGTAGTGCTGTGTACCACGGGGCTGTGTAGTGCTGTGTACCACGGGGCTGTGTAGTGCTGTGTACCACGGGGCTGTGTAGTGCTGTGTAGTGCTGTGTAGTGCTGTGTAGTGCTGTGTACCACGGGGCTGTGTAGTGCTGTGTACCACGGGGCTGTGTAGTGCTGTGTACCACGGGGCTGTGTAGTGCTGTGTACCACGGGGCTGTGTAGTGCTGTGTACCACGGGGCTGTGTAGTGCTGTGTAGTGCTGTGTAGTGCTGTGTACCACGGGGCTGTGTAGTGCTGTGTACCGCGGGGCTGTGTAGTGCTGTGTAGTGCTGTGTAGTGCTGTGTACCACGGGGCTGTGTAGTGCTGTGTACCACGGGGCTGTGTAGTGCTGTGTAGTGCTGTGTAGTGCTGTGTAGTGCTGTGTAGGGCTGTGTAGTGCTGTGTACCACGGGGCTGTGTAGTGCTGTGTACCACGGGGCTGTGTAGTGCTGTGTACCACGGGGCTGTGTAGTGCTGTGTACCACGGGGCTGTGTAGTGCTGTGTACCACGGGGCTGTGTAGTGCTGTGTACCACGGGGCTGTGTAGTGCTGTGTACCACGGGGCTGTGTAGTGCTGTGTACCACGGGGCTGTGTAGTGCTGTGTAGTGCTGTGTAGTGCTGTGTAGTGCTGTGTAGTGCTGTGTAGTGCTGTGTAGTGCTGTGTAGGGCTGTGTAGTGCTGTGTAGGGCTGTGTAGTGCTGTGTAGTGCTGTGTACCACGGGGCTGTGTAGTGCTGTGTAGTGCTGTGTAGTGCTGTGTAGTGCTGTGTAGTGCTGTGTAGTGCTGTGTACCGTGGGGCTGTCGGTGTGTTTTACCCACTAATGTAAAAGGTGTAGCTTAAACAACAACAAAGCAGTCACCCTGCCCCTTTGGTATATCTAATGTTACGGTTAGGATTTAGGGACAGTGAGCTGATCCTAGATCAGTTCCTAAGGTCATAACTTGAGGATGTACCATACAGAGAACAGAACTAATGTTTGGGACAGTAAGCTGATCCTAGATCAGTTCCTAAGGTCATGACTTACCTGAGGATGTACCACACAGAGAACTAATGTTTGGGACAGTGAGCTGATCCTAGATCAGTACCTAAGGTCATAACTTAACTGAGGATGTACCACACAGAGAACTAATGTTTGGGACAGTAAGCTGATCCTAGATCAGTACCTAAGGTCATAACTTAACTGAGGATGTACCACACAGAGAACTAATGTTTGGGGCAGTGAGCTGATCCTAGATCAGTTCCTAAGGTCATAACTGTAACTGAGGATGTACCACACAGAGAACTAATGTTTGGGACAGTGAGCTGATCTAGATCAGTACCTAAGGTCATGACTTACCTGAGGATGTACCACACAGAGAACTAATGTTTGGGACAGTAAGCTGATCTAGATCAGTACCTAAGGTCATGACTTACCTGAGGATGTACCACACAGAGAACTAATGTTTGGGGCAGTAAGCTGATCCTAGATCAGTACCTAAGGTCATGACTTACCTGAGGATGTACCATACAGAGAACAGAACTAATGTTTGGGACAGTAAGCTGATCCTAGATCAGTACCTAAGGTCATAACTTAACTGAGGATGTACCACACAGAGAACTAATGTTTGGGGCAGTAAGCTGATCCTAGATCAGTACCTAAGGTCATGACTTAACTGAGGATGTACCACACAGAGAACTAATGTTTGGGGCAGTAAGCTGATCCTAGATCAGTTCCTAAGGTCATAACTTAACTGAGGATGTACCATACAGAGAACTAATGTTTGGGGCAGTAAGCTGATCCTAGATCAGTTCCTAAGGTCATGACTTACCTGAGGATGTACCACACAGAGAACTAATGTTTGGGACAGTGAGCTGATCCTAGATCAGTACCTAAGGTCATAACTTAACTGAGGATGTACCACACAGAGAACTAATGTTTGGGACAGTAAGCTGATCCTAGATCAGTACCTAAGGTCATAACTTAACTGAGGATGTACCACACAGAGAACTAATGTTTGGGGCAGTAAGCTGATCCTAGATCAGTACCTAAGGTCATGACTTACCTGAGGATGTACCATACAGAGAACTAATGTTTGGGGCAGTAAGCTGATCCTAGATCAGTTCCTAAGGTCATAACTTAACTGAGGATGTACCATACAGAGAACTAATGTTTGGGGCAGTAAGCTGATCCTAGATCAGTACCTAAGGTCATAACTTAACTGAGGATGTACCACACAGAGAACTAATGTTTGGTTTCCTCTATAAACCCTCACCGTGCCTCCTACCAGCGCCCGTAACAGAGAACCACGACACCCTGATGAGGGAAGCCACGCCTGCCAAAACTGTCGCCCCTGGAGACCTGATCACCACGGTAACGCCGGAGAAGAAGGCGGAGGAGGAGAAGGCCGAGGAAGAGGAGGGACAGACCGACGCTACAGAGACGTCAGATCCTAATGTGCCCTCAACCCCCCTCAGACACGACAACAAGGTAAACATCATCATCCTCCTTCTCCTTCCTCATATTAGCCAATGGGGTTAGTCTAAGAAGTTTGGTTTGTTTTAAAGAGTGCCATTAGCATAGGACCAATATGATCGATCCAGGGCGACCTAGCAACTCTTAGTTGAAGTTACACTCACAAGCTGAAAAACAGATCCTATAAACTTCCATGACTCCATGAGTCCGTTCTATATGACAACCGGAGGGGTTGTACTACGAAGCAATATCAATGACTTAGCCCGCTAACTTGAAGACATATTCTGAAATATTCTGAGATTATATATATATATATATTTTTTTAAGTTAAGCTTGAAATGGTCATGGTCTAATTGACACAAAAACAAGTTTAGCTTTAGCCAATAGTTATTTCTGGTTGTTTATCAAAGATAGCCGGCTAGTTTGTTGATCGTGATTTATTGTATATAAAGAACTCTAGATTGACGGAATTCTAAACGGCTGTCTATCCATGGACATTACTCCCTGACGTTACAACATCTATATTACTGTCAAAGGACGTTACAACATCTATATTACTGTCAAAGGACGTTACAACATCTATATTACTGTCAAAGGACGTTACAACATCTATATTACTGTCAAAGGACGTTACAACATCTATATTACTGTCAAAGGACGTTACAACATCTATATTACTGTCAAAGGACATTACAACCTCTATATTACTGTCAAAGGACGTTACAACATCTATATTACTGTCAAAGGACGTTACAACATCTATATTACTGTCAAAGGACGTTACAACATCTATATTACTGTCAAAGGACGTTACAACATCTATATTACTGTCAAAGGACATTACAACCTCTATATTACTGTCAAAGGACGTTACAACATCTATATTACTGTCAAAGGACATTACAACCTCTATATTACTGTCAAATGACGTTACAACAGCTATATTACTGTCAAAGGACATTACAACATCTATATTACTGTCAAAGGACGTTACAACATCTATAATACTGTCAAAGGACGTTACAACATCTATAATACTGTCAAAGGACGTTACAACATCTATATTACTGTCAAAGGACGTTACAACATCTATAATACGGTCAAAGGACGTTACAACATCTATAATACTGTCAAAGGACGTTACAACATCTATAATACTGTCAAAGGACGTTACAACATCTATATTACTGTCAAAGGACGTTACAACATCTATATTACTGTCAAAGGACGTTACAACCTCTATATTACTGTCAAAGGACGTTACAACATCTATATTACTGTCAAAGGACGTTACAACATCTATATTACTGTCAAAGGACGTTACAACATCTATATTACTGTCAAAGGACGTTACAACATCTATATTACTGTCAAAGGACATTACAACATCTATATTACTATCAAAGGACGTTACAACATCTATATTACTGTCAAAGGACGTTACAACATCTATATTACTATCAAAGGACGTTACAACCTCTATATTACTGTCAAAGGACATTACAACAGCTATATTACTGTCAAAGGACGTTACAACATCTATATTACTGTCAAAGGACGTTACAACATTATATTACTGTCAAAGGACGTTACAACATCTATATTACTGTCAAAGGACGTTACAACATCTATATTACTGTCAAAGGACGTTACAACATCTATATTACTGCCAAAGGACGTTACAACAGCTATATTACTGTCAAAGGACGTTACAACATCTATATTACTGTCAAAGGACGTTACAACATCTATATTACTGTCAAAGGACGTTACAACATCTATATTACTGTCAAAGGACGTTACAACAGCTATATTACTGTCAAAGGACGTTACAACATCTATATTACTGTCAAAGGACGTTACAACATCTATATTACTGTCAAAGGACGTTACAACAGCTATATTACTGTCAAAGGACGTTACAACATCTATATTACTGTCAAAGGACGTTACAACATCTATATTACTATCAAAGGACGTTATAACATCTATAATACTGTCAAAGGACGTTACAACAGATGTATTACTGTCAAAGGACGTTACAACATCTATATTACTGTCAAAGGACGTTACAACAGCTATATTACTGTCAAAGGATATTACAACATCTATATTACTGTCAAAGGACGTTACAACATCTATATTACTGTCAAAGGACATTACAACATCTATATTACTGTAAAAGGACGTTACAACATCTATATTACTGTCAAAGGACGTTACAACATCTATATTACTGTCAAAGGACGTTACAACATCTATAATACTGTCAAAGGACGTTACAACATCTATATTACTGTCAAAGGACGTTACAACATCTATATTACTGTCAAAGGACGTTACAACATCTATATTACTGTCAAAGGACGTTACAACATCTATATTACTGTCAAAGGACGTTACAACATCTATATTACTGTCAAAGGACGTTACAACATCTATATTACTGTCAAAGGACGTTACAACAGCTATATTACTGTCAAAGGACGTTACATCTACATTACTGTCAAAGGACGTTACAACGTCTATAATACTGTCAAAGGACGTTACAACATCTACATTACTGTCAAAGGACGTTACAACATCTACATTACTGTCAAAGGACGTTACAAAATCTATAATACTGTCAAAGGATGTTACAACATCTACATTACTGTCAAAGGACGTTACAACGTCTATAATACTGTCAAAGGACGTTACAACATCTATATTACTGTCAAAGGACGTTACAACAGCTATATTACTGTCAAAGGACGTTACAACATCTATATTACTGTCAAAGGACGTTACAACAGCTATATTACTGTCAAAGGACGTTACAACATCTATATTACTGTCAAAGGACGTTACAACATCTACATTACTGTCAAAGGACGTTACAACGTCTATAATACTGTCAAAGGACGTTACAACATCTACATTACTGTCAAAGGACGTTACAACATCTATAATACTGTCAAAGGACGTTACAACATCTACATTACTGTCAAAGGACGTTACAACGTCTATAATACTGTCAAAGGACGTTACAACATCTATATTACTGTCAAAGGACGTTACAACATCTATATTACTGTCAAAGGACCTTACAACATCTATATTACTGTCAAAGGACATTACAACAGCTATATTACTGTCAAAGGACGTTACATCTACATTACTGTCAAAGGACGTTACAACTTCTATAATACTGTCAAAGGACGTTACAACATCTACATTACTGTCAAAGGACGTTACAACATCTACATTACTGTCAAAGGACGTTACAAAATCTATAATACTGTCAAAGGACGTTACAACATCTACATTACTGTCAAAGGACGTTACAACGTCTATAATACTGTCAAAGGACGTTACAACATCTATATTACTGTCAAAGGACGTTACAACAGCTATATTACTGTCAAAGGACGTTACAACATCTATATTACTGTCAAAGGACGTTACAACAGCTATATTACTGTCAAAGGACGTTACAACATCTATATTACTGTCAAAGGACGTTACAACATCTACATTACTGTCAAAGGACGTTACAACGTCTATAATACTGTCAAAGGACGTTACAACATCTATATTACTGTCAAAGGACGTTACAACATCTATATTACTGTCAAAGGACGTTACAACATCTATATTACTGTCAAAGGACGTTACAACAGCTATATTACTGTCAAAGGACGTTACATCTACATTACTGTCAAAGGACGTTACAACGTCTATAATACTGTCAAAGGACGTTACAACATCTACATTACTGTCAAAGGACGTTACAACATCTACATTACTGTCAAAGGACGTTACAACGTCTATAATACTGTCAAAGGACGTTACAACATCTACATTACTGTCAAAGGACGTTACAACATCTACATTACTGTCAAAGGACGTTACAACATCTATATTACTGTCAAAGGACGTTACAACAGCTATATTACTGTCAAAGGACGTTACAACATCTATATTACTGTCAAAGGACGTTACAACATCTATATTACTGTCAAAGGACGTTACAACATCTACATTACTGTCAAAGGACGTTACAACATCTATAATACTGTCAAAGGACGTTACAACAGCTATATTACTGTCAAAGGACGTTACAAAATCTATAATACTGTCAAAGGACGTTACAACATCTACATTACTGTCAAAGGACGTTACAACGTCTATAATACTGTCAAAGGACGTTACAACATCTATATTACTGTCAAAGGACGTTACAACAGCTATATTACTGTCAAAGGACGTTACAACATCTACATTACTGTCAAAGGACGTTACAACGTCTATAATACTGTCAAAGGACGTTACAACATCTACATTACTGTCAAAGGACGTTACAACGTCTATAATACTGTCAAAGGACGTTACAACATCTATTACTGTCAAAGGACGTTACAACATCTATAATACTGTCAAGGACGTTACAACATCTATATTGTCAAGGGACGTTACAACGTCTATAATACTGTCAAAGGACGTTACAACATCTATATTACTGTCAAAGGACGTTACAACATCTATATTACTGTCAAAGGACCTTACAACATCTATATTACTGTCAAAGGACATTACAACAGCTATATTACTGTCAAAGGACGTTACATCTACATTACTGTCAAAGGACGTTACAACTTCTATAATACTGTCAAGGACGTTACAACATCTACATTACTGTCAAAGGACGTTACAACATCTACATTACTGTCAAGGACGTTACAAAATCTATAATACTGTCAAAGGACGTTACAACATCTACATTACTGTCAAGGACGTTACAACGTCTATAATACTGTCAAAGGACGTTACAACATCTATATTACTGTCAAAGGACGTTACAACAGCTATATTACTGTCAAGGACGTTACAACATCTATATTACTGTCAAAGGACGTTACAACAGCTATATTACTGTCAAGGACGTTACAACATCTATATTACTGTCAAAGGACGTTACAACATCTACATTACTGTCAAAGGACGTTACAACGTCTATAATACTGTCAAAGGACGTTACAACATCTATATTACTGTCAAAGGACGTTACAACATCTATATTACTGTCAAAGGACGTTACAACATCTATATTACTGTCAAAGGACGTTACAACAGCTATATTACTGTCAAAGGACGTTACATCTACATTACTGTCAAAGGACGTTACAACGTCTATAATACTGTCAAAGGACGTTACAACATCTACATTACTGTCAAAGGACGTTACAACATCTACATTACTGTCAAAGGACGTTACAACGTCTATAATACTGTCAAAGGACGTTACAACATCTACATTACTGTCAAAGGACGTTACAACATCTACATTACTGTCAAAGGACGTTACAACATCTATATTACTGTCAAAGGACGTTACAACAGCTATATTACTGTCAAAGGACGTTACAACATCTATATTACTGTCAAAGGACGTTACAACATCTATATTACTGTCAAAGGACGTTACAACATCTACATTACTGTCAAAGGACGTTACAACATCTATAATACTGTCAAAGGACGTTACAACAGCTATATTACTGTCAAAGGACGTTACAAAATCTATAATACTGTCAAAGGACGTTACAACATCTACATTACTGTCAAAGGACGTTACAACGTCTATAATACTGTCAAAGGACGTTACAACATCTATATTACTGTCAAAGGACGTTACAACAGCTATATTACTGTCAAAGGACGTTACAACATCTACATTACTGTCAAAGGACGTTACAACGTCTAAAATACTGTCAAAGGACGTTACAACATCTATATTACTGTCAAAGGACGTTACAACATCTACATTACTGTCAAAGGACGTTACAACGTCTATAATACTGTCAAAGGACGTTACAACATCTATATTACTGTCAAAGGACGTTACAACGTCTATAATACTGTCAAAGGACGTTACAACATCTATATTACTGTCAAAGGACGTTACAACATCTATATTACTGTCAAAGGACGTTACAACATCTATATTACTGTCAAAGGACGTTACAACATCTATATTACTGTCAAAGGACGTTACAACATCTACATTACTGTCAAAGGACGTTACAACATCTATATTACTGTCAAAGGACGTTACAAAATCTATAATACTGTCAAAGGACGTTACAACGGTAGAAAGTACGATAAGTCTTCACAACCCATGCTTAGATGAACCTCTACGGTTAAGGAGTGTCATTTCCTTTTTTAGAGAATAGTGGTGTCACCCCTCAAAATTATTAATTATTTCAAGGTTCATAAAAATATGTCCATTGAATAGAATGTTTCCGTCCGTAAAACAATAGTCCAAACCCAATGTCTCTAAAAAAAAAAAAAAAAGTTGCAGCCGATTTTTGCTCCGAGAATGTAGCATGTTTAGAGTGAATATGAAATGTCATCACAGGCATGATCAGAAAGTTGGTCACTGCCTCAGTAGAACTGTGGGGGTCGCAACCTGGCTAACTTCCAACGTCAACTTGACAAGCTCATTTCCTAGCGGCGTGTTAAGGTTTGTCAGTGAAAAGATTTTTCAAAATGAAATCCACTGAATACAAAACTAAATGAGGACTTAAATATATTCTGAACAGAAATATAAACGCAACATGTCGAGTGTTGCTCCCAATGTTTCATGGGCTGAAATTAAAAGATCACAGAAATGTCCCATACGCACAAAAATCTTATTTCTCTGAGGAGTATCTTTGTATATAATAAATCCCTTTTCTGGTAAAAAAACAAAAAAAAACAACAAACAAACAAACGTATTCTGATTGGCTGGACCTGGCTCCCAAGTGGGTGGGCCTATGCCCTCCTATGGCTGAGCCCCTGCCCAGTCATGTGAAAGCCATAGATTAGGGCCTAATTCATTCAATTTCAATTGATTTCTTTCTATCTACTGTAACTCAGTAAAATCATTGAAGTTGTTGCATTTATTTTGTTCTGTTCTCTCTCTCTCTGGTTCTCTCTTTCTCTCTGGTTCTCTCTGGTTCTCTCTCTCTCTCTCTCTGGTTCTCTCTGGTTCTCTCTGGTTCTCTCTCTCTCTCTCTGGTTCTCTCTCTATCTGGTTCTCTTTCTCTCTCTCTGGTTCTCTTTCTCTCTCTCTCTCTCTCTTTCTCTCTCTCTCTCTCTCTGGTTCTCTCTCTTTCTCTCTCTGGTTCTCTCTGGTTCTCTCTCTCTCTGGTTCTCTCTCTATCTGGTTCTCTTTCTCTCTCTGGTTCTCTTTCTCTCTCTCTGGTTCTCTCTCTCTCTCTCTTTCTCTCTCTCTCTCTCTCTCTCTCTCTCTCTCTCTGGTTCTGGTTCTCTCTGTTTCTCTCTTTCTCTCTCTGGTTCTCTCTCTCTCTGGTTCTCTCTCTCTCTCTGGTTCTCTCTCTCTCTCTGGTTCTCTCTCTCTCTCTGGTTCTCTCTCTCTCGCTGGTTCTCTCTCTCTCTCTCTCTCGCTGGTTCTCTCTCTCTCTCTGGTCTACTTACAAAGCTAACAGACTAAATTTCAATATCCACCCTCTGCGAGAGACAGTCTGTTCCTGTTTTCGTTGTGTATTTCTGGGTCTTTCCCTTTAAATCGCCATAGAAACGACCCCCTCTCAATGTAGTTTGATCGCCAGTATAGGCATTGAAAGCCAAGGATCTGGAGGTGAACATGACAAAGTTGATCAAATTGATCTTGATTTGGTTCCAGCGGAAACCTCACAACAGTGCAGCTTGGCAGGGTCTTGTTTCGAAGGGCGCACGGCTCTCGACCTTCGCCTCTCCCGAGTCCGTACAGGGAGGTGCAGCGATGAGACAAGGCTGTAACTACCAATTGGAACAACGAAATTGGGAAGAAAAAGGGTTTTGTTTAAAAAATAATAATAATAATATTTACACTGTCAAGTCTATTAAGGTGGTAATATTGTAGAGACCAATCTAATGATTCATTCTGTGTAATTGATGATGACATAGGGCGAAGAAAACACCATTTTGACATTCATTTCATAGCACCCTCTTTAATTGTCCAGTTGTTCTGTACATTGTACAGCAGTGACTGAACTCCCCTACAGCGAATGACTTGGCCGTTATTGTGGATCTCCCCCCAATGCTTCCAGCTTATTGACCCACTGCTCGACTACAACTGACTGCTTCTTGTCTAATTAGCCTTTTCTTTTCTCCTCCCGTCCATTCTGCTCATCTGTATTGACTCGCCATCCATCTCCCGTCCATTCTGCTCATATGTATTGACTTGCCATCCATCTCCCATCCATTCTGCTCATCTGTATTGACTCGCCATCCATCTCCCGTCCATTCTGCTCGTCTGTATTGACTCGCCATCCATCTCCCGTCCATTCTGCTCATCTGTATTGACTCGCCATCCATCTCCCGTCCATTCTGATCACATGTATTGACTCGCCATCCATCTCCCGTCCATTCTGCTCATCTGTATTGACTCGCCATCCATCTCCCGTCCATTCTGCTCATCTGTATTGACTCGCCATCCATCTCCCGTCCATTCTGCTCATACGTATTGACTCACCATCCATCTCCCGTCCATTCTGCTCATCTGTATTGACTCGCCATCCATCTCCCATCCATTCTGCTCATCTGTATTGACTCACCATCCATCTCCCGTCCATTCTGCTCATCTGTATTGACTCACCATCCATCTCCTGTCCATTCTGCTCATCTGTATTGACTCGCCATCCATCTCCCGTCCATTCTGCTCATACGTATTGACTCACCATCCATCTCCCGTCCATTCTGCTCATCTGTATTGACTCGCCATCCATCTCCCATCCATTCTGCTCATCTGTATTGACTCACCATCCATCTCCCGTCCATTCTGCTCATCTGTATTGACTCACCATCCATCTCCCGTCCATTCTGCTCATCTGTATTGACTCGCCATCCATCTCCCGTCCATTCTGCTCATCTGTATTGACTCACCATCCATCTCCCGTCCATTCTGCTCATCCGTATTGACTCGCCATCCATCTCCCGTCCACTCTGCTCATCTGTATTGACTCGCCATCCATCTCCCGTCCATTCTGCTCATATGTATTGACTCGCCATCCATCTCCCGTCCATTCTGCTCATCTGTATTGACTCGCCATCCATCTCCCGTCCATTCTGCTCATATATATTGACTCACCATCCATCTTCCGTCCATTCTGCTCATATGTATTGACTCGCCATCCATCTCCCATCCATTCTGACTCACCATCCATCTCCCGTCCATTCTGCTCATCTGTATTGACTCACCATCCATCTCCCATCCATTCTGCTCATCTGTATCGACTCACCATCCATCTCCCGTCCATTCTGCTCATATGTATTGACTCGCCATCCATCTCCCATCCATTCTCACTCACCATCCATCTCCCGTCCATTCTGCTCATATGTATTGACTCACCATCCATCTCCCGTCCATTCTGCTCATACGTATTGACTCACCATCCATCTCCCGTCCATTCTGCTCATACGTATTGACTCACCATCCATCTCCCGTCCATTCTACTCATATGTATTGACTCACCATCCATCTCCCGTCCATTCTGCTCATACGTATTGACTCACCATCCATCTCCCGTCCATTCTACTCATACGTATTGACTCACCATCCATCTCCCGTCCATTCTGCTCATACGTATTGACTCACCATCCATCTCCCGTCCATTCTGCTCATCTGTATTGACTCACCATCCATCTCCCGTCCATTCTGCTCATCTGTATTGACTCGCCATCCATCTCCCGTCCATTCTGCTCATCTGTATTGACTCGCTATCCATCTCCCGTCCATTCTGCTCATACGTATTGACTCGCCATCCATCTCCCGTCCATTCTGCTCATCTGTATTGACTCGCCATCCATCTCCCGTCCATTCTGCTCATCTGTATTGACTCACCATCCATCTCCCGTCCATTCTGCTCATCTGTATTGACTCACCATCCATCTCCCGTCCATTCTGCTCATCTGTATTGACTCGCCATCCATCTCCCGTCCATTCTGCTCATCTGTATTGACTCACCATCCATCTCCCGTCCATTCTGCTCATCTGTATTGACTCGCCATCCATCTCCCGTCCACTCTGCTCATCTGTATTGACTCGCCATCCATCTCCCGTCCATTCTGCTCATATGTATTGACTCGCCATCCATCTCCCGTCCATTCTGCTCATCTGTATTGACTCGCCATCCATCTCCCGTCCATTCTGCTCATATATATTGACTCACCATCCATCTTCCGTCCATTCTGACTCACCATCCATCTCCCGTCCATTCTGCTCACATGTATTGACTCACCATCCATCTCCCGTCCATTCTGCTCATACGTATTGACTCACCATCCATCTCCCGTCCATTCTACTCATCTGTATTGACTCGCCATCCATACCATCTCCCGTCCCTGCTCCCTCCCTCAGCGCTCCCCGTGCCTGTACTCCCGTGACCCCCTCCGCTCGGAGCTCTCCCTCCCTTCCTCCCCCGTGGCCTCCACTAAGGTCCGTCGGCGGCGCAGGGAGAACGCGTCCCGTAAACGCTGTGCGTCCGTCAGCCCGGTTAAATCCTCTGAGGGGTGCCGTAGGCGCCAGGCCAAAGCGGACCGCGCCGCCGCCCTCCTAGAGGAGCAGGTGTTACTCCTGTCGGCCCGGAAACAGCGTCTAGAACAGCTGAAGGCCCACGGGAGGCGGGGCGGCACTCTGTTCTCCTTCTCCCTGCACCTCCCCGACCTCTCCTCTTACCTAGACGAGGATGGTTACCTCACCTTCCCCGACATCACGGAGCTCACCTTCCTCCCTGAGAGCGTGCAGCACTTCCGTCCGTTCAGGTCCCCCTCCCTCATCCCCTGCTTCCTCTTCATCTTCTTCTTCCTCTTGTCCACGTCGTTCTCGGTGCCCTACGCCCTCACGCTGTCCTTCCCGCTGGCGCTGTGTCTGTGCTACCTGGAGCCCAAGGCGGCTTCTCTCACCGCATCCATCGCTCAGGGCCTGCATCAACATGACAGTTGTTCAGAGGAAGAGGAAGAGGAAGATGAAGAGGTGTGTCCTACTTACAGTAGGCCTTAAACTATACTATTCCAGTATAGGTCACAGAATAGTCTTATTGCGTCCTGTCTAGACTTGGGCTACATCCAAAAATGGCACCCTATTCCCGATTCCTCTGGTTAAAAGTAGTGCCCTGTATAGGGGCGGCAGCGTAGCCTAGTGGTTAGAGCGTTGGACTAGTAACCGGAAGGTTCTGCCCCTGAACAAGGCAGTTAACCCACTGTTCCCAGGCCGTCATTGAAAATAAGAATTTGTTCTTAACTGACTTGCCTAGTTAAATAAAGGTTAAATAAAATACATTTAAAAATAGGGAACAGGGTGCCATTTTCAGACGCACCCTCAATGACTTTGACTGTCAGTGTGTTCCTACTTTCAGAGCCTCGTCTCTTGATGACATCGTCATGACATCACCATCACATGATCCACATGTTATTATCTTAATGCATACGCAGATGTTCGTTGCGAGTTGCACCATTTCCTGTTTGGATGGCTTTTCTTTTCGTTTCTTTTTAAAGAATGTCAGCTTCTAATATGAAGGTAAACTCCGATGTAGTTTGGCGTGATGGCTGATTTACCACAGCGGGGACCTTTTGTCAGTTTGAGGGTGGATTTAGAGGGTATGATGCTTCATCCCCCCCCATCTCGTGTCATCTTCATTCACGGCATCTAGTCACTAGATGCATACAGACACACTGTTCCACTCAGTCAGTCTCTCGGCATTTACCTCTAGCTAGATGACACACACACACACACACACGTCACAGTGAAACAGGAAGCATTTAGCAAGACCAGAGCTGCTATGATGCGTAACACTGTAGTTTATACAGAATGGAATGGAGTCCCGTATAGATCTAGTTTATACAGAATGGACTGGAGTCCCGTATAGATCTAGTTTATACAGAATGGACTGTCCCGTATAGATCTAGTTTATACAGAATGGAGTCCCGTATAGATCTAGTTTATACAGAATGGAGTCCCGTATAGATCTAGTTTATACAGAATGGAGTCCCGTATAGATCTAGTTTATACAGAATGGAGTCCCGTATAGATCTAGTTTATACAGAATGGAGTCCCGTATAGATCTAGTTTATACAGAATGGACTGGAGTCCCATATAGATCTAGTTCATACAGAATGGAATGGAGTCCCGTATAGATCTAGTTCATACAGAATGGACTGGAGTCCCATATAGATCTAGTTTATACAGAATGGACTGGAGTCCCGTATAGATCTAGTTTATACAGAATGGACTGGAGTCCCGTATAGATCTAGTTTATACAGAATGGAATGGAGTCCCGTATAGATCTAGTTCATACAGAATGGACTGGAGTCCCGTATAGATCTAGTTTATACAGAATGGACTGGAGTCCCGTATAGATCTAGTTTATACAGAATGGAGTCCCGTATAGATCTAGTTTATACAGAATGGACTGGAGTCCCATATAGATCTAGTTTATACAGAATGGAGTCCCGTATAGATCTAGTTTATACAGAATGGACTGGAGTCCCGTATAGATCTAGTTTATACAGAATGGACTGGAGTCCCGTATAGATCTAGTTTATACAGAATGGACTGGAGTCCCGTATAGATCTAGTTTATACAGAATGGAGTCCCGTATAGATCTAGTTTATACAGAATGGACTGGAGTCCCGTATAGATCTAGTTCATACAGAATGGAATGGAGTCCCATATAGATCTAGTTCATACAGAATGGAATGGAGTCCCGTATAGATCTAGTTTATACAGAATGGACTGGAGTCCCGTATAGATCTAGTTTATACAGAATGGACTGGAGTCCCGTATAGATCTAGTTTATACAGAATGGACTGGAGTCCCGTATAGATCTAGTTTATACAGAATGGACTGGAGTCCCATATAGATCTAGTTTATACAGAATGGACTGGAGTCCCGTATAGATCTAGTTTATACAGAATGGAGTCCCGTATAGATCTAGTTTATACAGAATGGACTGGAGTCCCATATAGATCTAGTTTATACAGAATGGACTGGAGTCCCGTATAGATCTAGTTTATACAGAATGGAGTCCCGTATAGATCTAGTTTATACAGAATGGACTGGAGTCCCGTATAGATCTAGTTTATACAGAATGGAGTCCCGTATAGATCTAGTTCATACAGAATGGAGTCCCGTATAGATCTAGTTTATACAGAATGGAGTCCCGTATAGATCTAGTTCATACAGAATGGAGTCCCGTATAGATCTAGTTTATACAGAATGGACTGGAGTCCCGTATAGATCTAGTTTATACAGAATGGAGTCCCGTATAGATCTAGTTTATACAGAATGGACTGGAGTCCCGTATAGATCTAGTTTATACAGAATGGACTGGAGTCCCGTATAGATCTAGTTTATACAGAATGGAGTCCCGTATAGATCTAGTTTATACAGAATGGAGTCCCGTATAGATCTAGTTTATACAGAATGGAGTCCCGTATAGATCTAGTTTATACAGAATGGACTGGAGTCCCTAGTATAGATCTAGTTTATACAGAATGGACTGGAGTCACTGGAGTCCTGTATAGATCTAGTTTATACAGAATGGAGTCCCGTATAGATCTAGTTTACAGAATGGAGTCCCGTATAGATCTAGTTTATACAGAATGGACTGGAGTCCCATATAGATCTAGTTCATACAGAATGGAGTCCCATATAGATCTAGTTTATACAGAATGGACTGGAGTCCCGTATAGATCTAGTTTATACAGAATGGACTAGAGTCCCGTATAGATCTAGTTAATACAGAATGGAGTCCCGTACAGATCTAGTTTATACAGAATGGACTGGAGTCCCGTATAGATCTAGTTTATACAGAATGGAGTCCCGTATAGATCTAGTTTATACAGAATGGACTGGAGTCCCGTATAGATCTAGTTTATACAGAATGGAGTCCCGTATAGATCTAGTTTATACAGAATGGACTGGAGTCCCGTATAGATCTAGTTCATACAGAATGGACTGGAGTCCCGTATAGATCTAGTTTATACAGAATGGAGTCCCGTATAGATCTAGTTTATACAGAATGGAGTCCAGTATAGATCTAGTTTACTGGAGTCCCATATAGATCTAGTTCATACAGAATGGAGTCCCGTATAGATCTAGTTTATACAGAATGGAGTCCAGTATAGATCTAGTTTACTGGAGTCCAGTATAGATCTAGTTCATACAGAATGGAGTCCAGTATAGATCTAGTTCATACAGAATGCAGTCCAGTATAGATCTAGTTTACTGGAGTCCCGTATAGATCTAGTTCATACAGAATGGACTGGAGTCCAGTATAGATCTAGTTCATACAGAATGGAGTCCAGTATAGATCTAGTTTACTGGAGTCCAGTATAGATCTAGTTCATACAGAATGGACTGGAGTCCAGTATAGATCTAGTTCATACAGAATGGAGTCCAGTATAGATCTAGTTTATACAGAATGGAATGTCCCGTATAGATCTAGTTTATACAGAATGGAGTCCCGTATAGTGGAGTCCCGTATAGATCTAGTTTATACAGAATGGAGTCCAGTATAGATCTAGTTTACTGGAGTCCAGTATAGATCTAGTTCATACAGAATGGAGTCCAGTATAGATCTAGTTCATACTGGAGTCCAGTATAGATCTAGTTCATACAGAATGGAGTCCAGTATAGATCTAGTTCATACAGAATGGAGTCCAGTATAGATCTAGTTTACTGGAGTCCAGTATAGATCTAGTTCATACAGAATGGAGTCCAGTATAGATCTAGTTCATACAGAATGGAGTCCAGTATAGATCTAGTTTACTGGAGTCCAGTATAGATCTAGTTCATACAGAATGGAGTCCAGTATAGATCTAGTTTATACAGAATGGAGTCCAGTATAGATCTAGTTCATACAGAATGGAGTCCCGTATAGATCTAGTTTATACAGAATGGAGTCCCGTATAGATCTAGTTTATACAGAATGGACTGGAGTCCCGTATAGATCTAGTTTATACAGAATGGAGTCCCGTATAGATCTAGTTTATACAGAATGGACTGGAGTCCCGTATAGATCTAGTTTATACAGAATGGAATGGAGTCCCGTATAGATCTAGTTTATACAGAATGGACTGGAGTCCCGTATAGATCTAGTTTATACAGAATGGAGTCCCGTATAGATCTAGTTTATACAGAATGGAGTCCAGTATAGATCTAGTTCATACAGAATGGAGTCCAGTATAGATCTAGTTTACTGGAGTCCCGTATAGATCTAGTTTATACAGAATGGAGTCCAGTATAGATCTAGTTCATACAGAATGGAGTCCAGTATAGATCTAGTTCATACAGAATGGAGTCCGGTATAGATCTAGTTCCACTAATGCAGAGAGACTGATGAGTCCCCTCCATACCCATTACATCCCTATAGAATCATCTTGCACATGGATGCTAAGAGGAGGCCTGAAAGTCTGACCACTTTTTAACACCAGGTCAATTGAAGGCTTTTGAAGGAGAAAAAAGGAATAGTTTTGTTTTATAAATTATAAACTTATGGGCTAAATAAATCCAACTGAAACAAAGTATTGCTTTCCAAATCAAATCAAGCAACAACAAAAAAAAAACATTTTATTACAAAACATAATTATTGGATTTGAACGAAGTGGCCTTAAACCGTAAGGTTTAACATTTCCTCGGAGTCTGTTTGTTAACTCTGTTTTCTTCTGTTGCTTTTCTCTTCTCTGCCTCGTCGTTGTTTTATCTTTTAGCAACTGTGATGTTTTTGCTTTTTTAAAACAACCTCATTTCCCCCAAGGCTGCTCCATCCTCTCTCTTTGTGATCGTTACCTGTTATTCAATTATATTATATATTAACAACGTTTGTGTTGAACATTTGAACTCTCTTCTCTCGTTCCCTGCTTTCTGATCGGAAACGGTTCCGTTTTTTTTTTTCCTACATACCAGACGGACAGCGAGCAAACTGACTTTGCCTTTGACGGGGAAACTACGGCCACTGAGGTTGGTAGATGCATCCAGGAGCACAGCTCTCTCGGGATTCTGGAAGCATGGAAGACTCCCAAGTGTATCCATCATTGAGGGAGAGAATTTCACCATGGTTTAATTTCTTAATAGATTCTGATTGTTTTTCAGTATTTAACCATGGTTTAATTTCTTAATAGATTCTGATTATTTTTCAGTATTTAACCATGGTTTAATTCTTAATAGATTCTGATTATTTTTCAGTATTTAACCATGGTTTAATTCTTAATAGATTCTGATTATTTTTCAGTATTTAACCATGGTTTAATTCTTAATAGATTCTGATTATTTTTCAGTATTTAACCATGGTTGAGTTATTGGGGGATTCCTGATTATTTCCCCGAATAGTGAATTTTTCTGAAGCAAAAGTTCTGCTATGTAGCAAATATATTGTGGGGTTTTATGTGTGCATGTTATTAGTATATTTATGTGAAGGACTTTCACTCAGGACTTAATCTCAGGTTTCCTGATTCTGTACTGTACCTGTCTCTCTCCATCCCTCTACTTTGTTATCTCTCTCTCTCCCTCCACTGTGCCCTCACCTCCCTCCATCCCTCACCTCCCTCCCTCTGTTGGGGCCTCACCTCCCTCCCTCTGTTGGGGCCTCACCTCCCTCCCTCTGTTGGGGCCTCACCTCCCTCCCTCAATTCCATCCCTCACCCTCCATCCATCCCTCAACCTCCCTCCCTCCATCCTCACCTCCATCCCTCACCTCCCTCCCTCCCTCACCTCCCTCCCTCATCCCTCACCTCCCTTTTCCCTCATCCCTCACCTCCATCCTCACTTCCTCCCTCATCCCTCACCTCCATCCTCACCTCCTCCTCTCCCTCCATCCCTCACCTCCCTCCATCCCTCAAGCATGGAAGACTCCCTCCCTCATCCATCATCCCTCCTCATCCCTCACCTCCCTCCCTCATCCCTCAATAGATCCTGTTTATCCCTCAGTATCCATCCTCCATCCCTCACCTCCTCCTCCATCCCTCACCTCCCTCCTCCATCCCTCATAGATCCTCCCTCCATCCCTCACCTCCCTCCATCCCTCACCTCCCTCCCTCCATCCCTCACCACACTCCCTCATCCCTCATTCCCTCCATCCCTCACCTCCCTCCCTCCATCCCTCACCTCCCTCCCTCATCAAATCCTCCATCCCTCACCTCCCTCCATCCCTCATCCCTCCCTCCATCCCTCATTTCCCTCCTCATCCCTCACCTCCTCCATCTCTCAGGTCCCTCCCTCATCCTGTACACCCCTCCATCCCTCACCTCCCTCCTCATCCCTCACCTCCCTCCATCCCTCACCTCCCTCCATCCCTCACCTCCCTCCCTCATCCCTCACCTCCCTCCCTCATCCCTCACCTCCCTCCCTCCATCCCTCCTCATCCCTCACCTCCCTCCTCATCCTCACCTCCTCCATCCTCTCCCTCCATCCCTCACCTCCCTCCCTCATCCCTCACCTCCCTCCATCCCTCACCTCCCTCCCTCATCCCTCACCTCCCTCCATCCATCCATCCTCCCTCCATCCCTCACCTCCATCCCTCCATCCCTCACCTCCCTCCCTCATCCCATCACCTCCCTCCCTCATCCCTCACCTCCCTCCATCCCTCACCTCCCTCCCTCATCCTCACCTCCCTCCATCCCTCACCTCCCTCCCTCATCCCTCACCTCCCTCCCTCATCCCTCACCTCCCTCCCTCATCCCTCACCTCCCTCCATCCCTCACCTCCCTCCCTCATCCCTCACCTCCCTCCCTCCATCTCTCTTCCTCCTTTTTTCTCCTTCTTTCTCTGCGCTGTCAGTCGGAGCCGGAAGATGATCATTCTGAGATGAGGACACAGGTACTCAGGGTTTACCGTCAAGGCCCGGTTTCCCAAAACCAGCCGATAAGAATAAGTTGATTGCTAGAACATCGTTAAGTCTACGAGCTGTTTCCCAAAACCATCGTTACTAAAGTTGCTCTTGAAAACACTCGTAAATCCAACCTCTTCCTCAGACCACTCTAGAACAACGGAGAGCGTCGTAAGATGCTTTTATTGCCCTCCAGCGTCACTTTATACACACAAGTTCTCCGCTAAACATAGAATCAAGATGTTTATCTGCGTGACCCTATGAGGGGCGTGGTGCTTGGCCTTAAACAAACTCTTTATCTGAGCAATTATAATAGTGTCAAATCATTTTAATTCCTTTTTTGTTTTTTGCATACAATATAGCTGAATGATTTATTTTATTACAGTTTGTTATCTTTATGAAGGGTGTCGATAATGTGGGTCTCCGTTTGTATGTGTCTCTGCTACCTGTATATTGCCTCGTCTAGCCTGCCTTCTGCTACATTATACACAGGGCCTTCAGGAAGTATTCACACCCCTTGACTTTTCCCCACATTTTGTTGTTGTTACAGCCTGAATTTAAAATTAATTAAATATTGTCTGGGTTTTTTTTTTGTCACTGGCTTACACACACAATACCCCCCACAATGTCAAAGTAGAATTTAGGTTTTTCATATTTATTTATTTTTTCAAATTAATTATTTGCTCATCAAAAAGTAGCTTAACAAGTCACGTAATAATCATGTGTGCAATAATAGTGTTTAACGTGATTTTCTTAATGACTCTCTACGCCACACACATGATTATCTGTCAGGTGCAGCAGTGAATTTCAAACACAGATTCTATCACAAAGACCAGGGAGGTTTTCCAATAGTTTGTATAAGAAGGGCACCTATTGGTAGATGGGTAAAAACTCAAACTAAACTGTCCCATAGTGGTAGAGCGTGATCACCAACCTGGATGTGCTCACTCACCAACCTGGACGTGCTCACTCACCAACCTGGACGTGCTCACCAACCTGGACGTGTTCACTCACCTGGACGTGCTCACTCACCAACCTGGACGTGCTCACTAACCTGGACGTGTTCACTCACCAACCTGGACGTGCTCACTAACCTGGACGTGTTCACTCACCAACCTGGACGTGCTCACTAACCTGGACGTGCTCACTCACCAACCTGGACGTGTTCACTCACCAACCTGGACGTGCTCACTCACCAACCTGGATGTGCTCACCAACCAACCTGGACGTGCTCACTAACCTGGACGTGATCACCAACCTGGATGTGCTCACCAACCAACCTGGACGTGCTCACTCACCAACCTGGACGTGCTCACTCACTAACCTGGACGTGCTCACTCACTAACCTGGACGTGCTCACTCACTAACCTGGACGTGCTCACTCACTAACCTGGACGTGCTCACTCACTAACCTGGACGTGCTCACTCACCAACCTGGACGTGCTCACTCACCAACCTGGACGTGCTCACTCACTAACCTGGACGTGCTCACTCACTAACCTGGACGTGCTCACTCACTAACCTGGACGTGCTCACTCACTAACCTGGACGTGCTCACTCACTAACCTGGACGTGCTCACTCACCAACCTGGACGTGCTCACTCACTAACCTGGACGTGCTCACTCACCAACCTGGACGTGCTCACTAACCTGGACGTGCTCACTCACTAACCTGGACGTGCTCACTCACCAACCTGGACGTGCTCACTCACTAACCTGGACGTGCTCACCAACCAACCTGGACGTGCTCACTCACCAACCTGGACGTGCTCACTCACCAACCTGGACGTGCTCACCAACCAACCTGGACGTGCTCACTCACTAACCTGGACATGCTCACTAACCAACCTGGACGTGCTCACCAACCAACCTGGACGTGCTCACTCACCAACCTGGACGTGCTCACTCACCAACCTGGACGTGCTCACCAACCAACCTGGACATGCTCACTCACCAACCTGGACGTGCTCACTCACCAACCTGGACGTGCTCACTAACCTGGACGTGCTCACTCACCTGGACGTGCTCACTAACCTGGACGTGCTCACTAACCTGGACGTGCTCACCAACCTGGACGTGCTCACTCACCAACCTGGACGTGCTCACTAACCTGGACGTGCTCACTAACCTGGACGTGCTCACTCACCAACCTGGACGTGCTCACTAACCTGGACGTGCTCACTCACCAACCTGGACGTGCTCACTCACCAACCTGGACGTGCTCACCAACCTGGACGTGCTCACTAACCTGGACGTGCTCACTCACCAACCTGGACGTGCTCACTAACCTGGACGTGCTCACTAACCTGGACGTGCTCACTCACCAACCTGGACGTGCTCGCTCACTAACCTGGACGTGCTCACTCACCAACCTGGATGTGCTCACTAACCTGGACGTGCTCACCAACCTGGACGTGCTCACTCACCAACCTGGACGTGCTCACTCACTAACCTGGACGTGCTCACTCACCAACCTGGACGTGCTCACCAACCTGGACGTGCTCACTCACCAACCTGGACGTGCTCACCAACCTGGACGTGCTCACTCACTAACCTGGACGTGCTCACTCACCAACCTGGACGTGCTCACTCACTAACCTGGACGTGCTCACTCACCAACCTGGACGTGCTCACTCACCAACCTGGACATGCTCACTCACCAACCTGGACGTGCTCACTAACCTGGACGTGCTCACTAACCTGGACGTGCTCACTCACCAACCTGGACGTGCTCACCAACCTGGACGTGCTCACTAACCTGGACGTGCTCACTAACCTGGACGTGCTCACTCACCAACCTGGACGTGCTCACCAACCTGGACGTGCTCACTAACCTGGACGTGCTCACTCACCAACCTGGACGTGCTCACTAACCTGGACGTGCTCACTAACCTGGACGTGCTCACTCACTAACCTGGACGTGCTCACTCACCAACCTGGACGTGCTCACTAACCTGGACGTACTCACTCACCAACCTGGACGTGCTCACTCACCAACCTGGACGTGCTCACTCACCAACCTGGACGTGCTCACCAACCTGGACGTGCTCACTCACTAACCTGGACGTGCTCACTCACCAACCTGGACGTGCTCACTCACCAACCTGGACGTGCTCACTAACCTGGATGTGCTCACTCACCAACCTGGACGTGCTCACCAACCTGGACGTGCTCACTCACCAACCTGGACGTGCTCACTCACCAACCTGGACGTGCTCACTCACCAACCTGGACGTGCTCACTCACCAACCTGGACGTGCTCACTCACCAACCTGGACGTGCTCACTCACCAACCTGGACGTGCTCACTCACTAACCTGGACGTGCTCACTCACCAACCTGGACGTGCTCACTCACCAACCTGGACGTGCTCACTCACTAACCTGGACGTGCTCACTCACTAACCTGGACGTGCTCACTCACCAACCTGGACGTGCTCACTCACCAACCTGGACGTGCTCACTAACCTGGACGTGCTCACTAACCTGGACGTGCTCACTCACTAACCTGGACGTGCTCACTCACCAACCTGGACGTGCTCACTAACCTGGACGTGCTCACTCACTAACCTGGACGTGCTCACTCACCAACCTGGACGTGCTCACTAACCTGGACGTGCTCACTCACTAACCTGGACGTGCTCACTAACCTGGATGTACTCACCAACCTGGACGTGCTCACTCACCAACCTGGACGTGCTCACTAACCTGGATGTACTCACCAACCTGGGCGTACTCACCAACCTGGACGTGCTCACCAACCTGGACGTGCTCACTCACCAACCTGGACGTGCTCACTCACCAACCTGGACGTGCTCACCAACCTGGACGTGCTCACTCACCAACCTGGACGTGCTCACTCACCAACCTGGATGTGCTCACTCACCAACCTGGACGTGCTCACTCACCAACCTGGACGTGCTCACTCACCAACCTGGACGTGCTCACTCACCAACCTGGACGTGCTCACTCACCAACCTGGACGTGCTCACTCACCAACCTGGATGTGCTCACCAACCAACCTGGACGTGCTCACCAACCTGGACGTGCTCACTCACCAACCTGAGCGTGCTCACCAACCTGGACGTGCTCACTAACCTGGACGTGCTCACTAACCTGGACATGCTCACTCACCAACCTGGACATGCTCACTCACCAACCTGGACGTGCTCACTAACCTGGACGTGCTCACCAACCTGGACGTGCTCACCAACCTGGGCGTACTCACTCACCAACCTGGACGTGCTCACCAACCTGGACGTGCTCACCAACCTGGACGTGCTCACCAACCTGGACGTGCTCACCAACCTGGACGTGCTCACCAACCTGGACGTGCTCACTCACCAACCTGGACGTGATCACCAACCTGGACGTGCTCACCAACCTGGACGTGCTCACCAACCTGGACGTGCTCACCAACCTGGACGTGCTCACCAACCTGGACGTGCTCACCAACCTGGACGTGCTCACTAACCTGGACGTGCTCACTACTACCTGGACGTGCTCACTCACCAACCTGGACGTGCTCACTCACTAACCTGGACGTGCTCACTCACCAACCTGGATGTGCTCACTAACCTGGACGTGCTCACTCACCCCTGGACGTGCTCACTCACCACCTGGACGTGATCACTCACCAACCTGGGCGTGCTCACTCACCAACCTGGACGTGCTCACTCACCAACCTGGACGTGCTCACTCACCAACCTGGACGTGCTCACTCACCAACCTGGACGTGTCTCACTCACCAACCTGGATGTGCTCACTCACCAACCTGGACGTGCTCACTCACCAACCTGGACGTGCTCACCAACCTGGACGTGCTCACTCACCAACCTGGACGTGTTCACCAACCTGGACGTGCTCACTCACCAACCTGGATGTGCTCACCAACCAACCTGGACGTGCTCACCAACCTGGACGTGCTCACTCACCAACCTGGATGTGCTCACTCACCAACCTGAGCGTGCTCACCAACCTGGACGTGCTCACCAACCTGGACGTGCTCACTAACCTGGACATGCTCACTCACCAACCTGGACATGCTCACTCACCAACCTGGACGTGCTCACCAACCTGGACGTGCTCACCAACCTGGACGTGCTCACTCACCAACCTGGACGTGCTCACCCAACCTGGACGTGCTCACCACCACCTGGACGTGCTCACCAACCTGGACGTGCTCACCAACCTGGACGTGCTCACTCACCAACCTGGACGTGCTCACTCACCAACCTGGACATGCTCACCAACCTGGACGTGCTCACCAACCTGGACGTGCTCACTCACCAACCTGGACGTGCTCACTCACAACCTGGACGTGCTCACCAACCTGGACGTGCTCACCAACCTGGACGTGCTCACCACCAACCTGGACGTGCTCACTCACCAACCTGGACGTGCTCACTCACCAACCTGGAACTCACCAACCTGGACGTGCTCACTCAAACCTGGACGTGCTCACCACCAACCTGGACGTGCTCACTCACCAACCTGGACGTGCTCACTCACCAACCTGGACGTGCTCACCAACCTGGACGTGCTCACCAACCTGGACGTGCTCACCAACCTGGACGTGCTCACCAACCTGGACGTGCTCACCAACCTGGACGTGCTCACCAACCTGGACGTGCTCACCAACCTGGACGTGCTCACCAACCTGGACGTGCTCACCAACCTGGACGTGCTCACCAACCTGGACGTGCTCACCAACCTGGACGTGCTCACCAACCTGGACGTGCTCACTCACCAACCTGGACGTGCTCACCAACCTGGACGTGCTCACCAACCTGGACGTGCTCACTCACCAACCTGGACGTGCTCACCAACCTGGACGTGCTCACCAACCTGGACGTGCTCACCAACCTGGACGTGCTCACCAACCTGGACGTGCTCACTCACCAACCTGGACGTGCTCACCAACCTGGACGTGCTCACTCACCAACCTGGACGTGCTCACCAACCTGGACGTGCTCACCAACCTGGACGTGCTCACCAACCTGGACGTGCTCACTCACCAACCTGGACGTGCTCACTCACCAACCTGGACGTGCTCACTCACCAACCTGGACGTGCTCACCAACCTGGACGTGCTCACCAACCTGGACGTGCTCACCAACCTGGACGTGCTCACTCACCAACCTGGACGTGCTCACCAACCTGGACGTGCTCACCAACCTGGACGTGCTCACCAACCTGGACGTGCTCACTCACCAACCTGGACGTGCTCACTCACCACCTGGACGTGCTCACTCACTAACCTGGACATGCTCACTCACTAACCTGGACGTGCTCACTAACCTGGACGTGCTCACTCACTAACCTGGGCGTGCTCACTCACAACCTGGACATGCTCACTCACTAACCTGGACATGCTCACTCACCAACCTGGACGTGCTCACTCACCAACCTGGGCGTGCTCACCAACCTGGACATGCTCACTACCACCTGGGCGTGATCACCAACCTGGGCGTGATCTCACCAACCTGGACGTGCTCACTAACCTGGGCGTGCTCACCAACCTGGGCGTGATCACTCACCAACCTGGACGTGCTCACTCACCAACCTGGGCGTGATCACTACCAACCTGGGCGTGATCACCAACCTGGACGTGCTCACTCACCAACCTGGGCGTGATCACCAACCTGGGCGTGATCACCAACCTGGACGTGCTCACCACCACCTGGACGTGCTCTCACCAACCTGGGCGTGCTCACCAACCTGGACGTGCTCACCAACCTGGGCGTGCTCACCAACCTGGACGTGCTCACTCACCAACCTGGACGTGCTCACTCACCAACCTGGACGTGCTCACTCACAACCTGGACGTGATCACCAACCTGGGCGTGCTCACCAACCTGGGCGTGCTCACCAACCTGGACGTGCTCACCACCAACCTGGACGTGCTCACCACCAACCTGGACGTGCTCACCAACCTGGACGTGCTCACTCACCAACCTGGGCGTGCTCACTCACCAACCTGGACGTGATCACCACCAACCTGGGCGTGACTCACCAACCTGGATGTGCTCACTCACTAACCTGGACGTGCTCACTCAACCTGGACGTGCTCACTCACCAACCTGGACGTGCTCACTCACCAACCTGGGCGTGCTCACTCACCAACCTGGGCGTGCTCACTCACCAACCTGGACGTGCTCACTCACCAACCTGGACGTGCTCACTCACCAACCTGGGCGTGCTCACTCACCAACCTGGGCGTGCTCACTCACCAACCTGGGCGTGATCACTCACCAACCTGGATGTGCTCACTCACCAACCTGGGCGTGATCACTCACCAACCTGGACGTGCTCACCAACCTGGATGTGCTCACTCACCAACCTGGACGTGCTCACCAAACCTGGGCGTGCTCACCACCAACCTGGACGTGCTCACCAACCACCTGGACGTGCTCACCAACCTGGATGTGCTCACCAACCTGGACGTGCTCACCAACCTGGACGTGCTCACCAACCTGGACGTGCTCACCAACCTGGACGTGCTCACCAACCTGGACGTGCTCACTCACTAACCTGGACGTGCTCACCAACCTGGACGTGCTCACCAACCTGGACGTGCTCACCACCAACCTGGGCGTGCTCACTCACCAACCTGGACGTGCTCACCAACCTGGACGTGCTCACCAACCTGGACGTGCTCACCAACCTGGACGTGCTCACTCACCAACCTGAGCGTGATCACCAACCTGGACGTGCTCACCAACCTGGACGTGCTCACCAACCTGGACATGCTCACTCACCAACCTGGACATGCTCACTCACCAACCTGGACGTGCTCACCAACCAGGACGTGCTCACCAACCTGGACGTGCTCACCAACCTGGACGTGCTCACCAACCTGGACGTGCTCACCAACCTGGACGTGCTCACTCACCAACCTGGACGTGCTCACTCACCAGGATGTGCTCACTCACCAACCTGGACGTGCTCACTACCAACCTGGACGTGCTCACCAACCTGGACGTGCTCACCAACCTGGACGTGCTCACCAACCTGGACGTGCTCACCAACCTGGACGTGCTCACCAACCTGGACGTGCTCACCAACCTGGGCGTGCTCACCAACCTGGGCGTGCTCACCAACCTGGACGTGCTCACCAACCTGGACGTGCTCACCAACCTGGGCGTGCTCACCAACCTGGACGTGCTCACCAACCTGGGCGTGCTCACCAACCTGGACGTGCTCACCAACCTGGACGTGCTCACCAACCTGGGCGTGCTCACCAACCTGGACGTGCTCACCAACCTGGACGTGCTCACCAACCTGGACGTGCTCACCAACCTGGGCGTGCTCACCAACCTGGACGTGCTCACTACCAACCTGGACGTGCTCACTCACCAACCTGGGCGTGCTCACCAACCTGGACGTGCTCACCAACCTGGACGTGCTCACTCACCAACCTGGACGTGCTCACTCAACCTGGACGTGCTCACCAACCTGGACGTGCTCACCAACCTGGACGTGCTCACTCACCAACCTGGACGTGCTCACTCACCAACCTGGACGTGCTCACCAACCTGGACGTGCTCACCAACCTGGACGTGCTCACTCACCAACCTGGACGTGCTCACTCACCAACCTGGACGTGCTCACCAACCTGGACGTGCTCACCAACCTGGACGTGCTCACTCACCAACCTGGACGTGCTCACCAACCTGGACGTGCTCACTCACCAACCTGGACGTGCTCACTCACCACCTGGACGTGCTCACTCACCAACCTGGACGTGCTCACTCACCAACCTGGACGTGCTCACTCACCAACCTGGACGTGCTCACCAACCTGGACGTGCTCACTCACCAACCTGGACGTGCTCACTCACCAACCTGGACGTGCTCACGGACGTGCTCACTCACCAACCTGGACGTGCTCACTCAACCTGGACGTGCTCACCACCAACCTGGACGTGCTCACTCACCAACCTGGACGTGCTCACTCACCAACCTGGACGTGCTCACTCACCAACCTGGACGTGCTCACTCACCAACCTGGACGTGCTCACTCACCAACCTGGACGTGCTCACCAACCTGGACGTGCTCACTCACCAACCTGGGCGTGCTCACCAACCTGGGCGTGCTCACCAACCTGGGCGTGCTCACGTGCTCACCAACCTGGACGTGCTCACTCAACCTGGACGTGCTCACCAACCTGGACGTGCTCACCAACCTGGACGTGCTCACCGTGCTCACTCCAACCTGGACGTGCTCACCAACCTGGACGTGCTCACTCACCAATCTGGACGTTCTCACCAACCTGGACGTGCTCATCAACCTGGACGTGCTCACCAACCTGGACGTGCTCACTCACCAACCTGGACGTGCTCACTCACCAACCTGGACGTGCTCACTCACCAACCTGGACGTGCTCACCAACCTGGATGTGCTCACTCATCAACCTGGACGTGCTCACTCACCAACCTGGACGTGCTCACCAACCTGGACGTGCTCACCAACCTGGACATTGTGTTGCTGAAGGGTGTATTTGTTCTCCTAAGTGTTCTTATCACAAACAGTTGAGTTATTCTTCAATGTGTAAGATGTCTAAGAAAAGGACTGAGACGACGATGGCTAAGCTAAGGTTCAGAGTGGAGATTCTGCGGATATAAGAGTTTCTCTGAAACAGAAATCGTCTAGTTTGTCTTGGCTCAGGCTCGAACCAGTCCGTGTGTGTACAAACTCCCTGGAAAGACGTGTAGCATTCTTGAGGATTGGTCGGTCAGAGCAAATGGCTGCCTGCACCCAACCCGGCTCCTGTGCACTCTTGTCGTCGGTTACGGGAGGCTACTCAAAGAGAGAGGACGGCCAGGTTCAGTGGATACTCCCCCAAAAAAAAAAAATATTACACTTTGACATTCGTGTGTTTTCTGTAGATCGTTGACCAAAACAAAAAAAGACACATGCATTTGAATCCCATTTTTGTAGAACATAAGAATGTAGAATAAGTCCAGGGGTGTGAATACTTCCTGAGGGCACTGTATATACAGTGTAAATGTAAATACTTCCTGAGGGCACTGTATATACAGCCTGTCACATTCATGTTTCTTTTTGGGGGGCCATTTTGTTCGACCTTGTTGGCTGCTATGTTCCGGTATGTTCCATTACATCTCGGTGAGATGATTCTAACCATTGACCACAGCCTTACACAACATAACTCTATAGTACTCTGTAGTATTCTACTGTAGTACTCTACTGTAGTACTCTAATCTAGTACCCGAATCTAGTACTCTACTGTAGTACTCTACTGTAGTACTCGACTGTAGTACTCTAATCTAGTACTCGACTGTAGTACTCTACTCTAGTACTCTACTGTAGTACTCTACTGTAGTACTCTACTGTAGTACTCTACTGTAGTACTCTAATCTAGTACTCTAATCTAGTACTCTAATCTAGTACTCGACTGTAGTACTCTACTCTAGTACTCTACTGTAGTACTCTACTGTAGTACTCTACTGTAGTACTCTACTGTAGTACTCTACTCTAGTACTCTAATCTAGTACTCTAATCTAGTACTCTACTGTAGTACTCTAATCTAGTACTCTAATCTAGTACTCTACTGTAGTACTCTAATCTAGTACTCTACTGTAGTACTCTAATCTAGTACTCTACTGTAGTACTCTACTGTAGTACTCTAATCTAGTACTCTACTGTAGTACTCTAATCTAGTAGTACTCTACTGTAGTACTCTAATCTAGTACTCTACTGTAGTACTCTAATCTAACTCTAGTGTACTCTACTGTAGTACTCTAATCTAGTACTCTACTGTAGTACTCTACTGTAGTACTCTAATCTAGTACTCTACTGTAGTACTGTAATCTAGTACTCTACTGTAGTACTCTAGTAACCCTTAATCTAGTACTAATCTAGTACTCTACTGTTTTCTAGTACATTAGTACTCTAATCTAGTACTCGACTGTAGTACTCTACTCTAGTACTCTAATCTAGTACTCTACTGTAGTACTCTAATCTAGTACTCTAATCTAGTACTCTACTGTAGTACTCTAATCTAGTACTCTAATCTAGTACTCTACTGTAGTACTCTAATCTAGTACTCTACTGTAGTACTCTAATCTAGTACTCTACTGTAGTAATCTACTGTAGTACTCTAATCTAGTACTCTACTGTAGTACTCTAATCTAGTACTCTACTGTAGTACTCTACTGTAGTACTCTAATCTAGTACTCTACTGTAGTACTCTACTGTAGTACTCTACTGTAGTACTCTAATCTAGTACTCTACTGTAGTACTGTAGTACTCTAGCATAACCCTTCAGATATTCATTTTTCTAGCATTGTACCGAAACGTCTTTACTCCACACTATATCAAATTAAAATGTTTTGGGCACCAGAATTGTTTTACTTTCGAGTTCTATCAAATGTCTCACGTTTTGAAATGAACTAAAGGTATTGACCTTTTTATTTTTATTCTTTGTCCAAGTTTTTATATCATGGCATGAAAAAGAATATGTCATATTCCCTGTAACTTTCTGAAGAAACAACTGTGTGTGTGTGTGTGTGTGTGTGTGTGTGTGTGTGTGTGTGTGTGTGTGTGTGTGTGTGTGTGTGTGTGTGTGTGGTGTGTGTGTGTGTGTGTGGTGTGTGTGTGTGTGTGTGTGTGTGTGTGTGTGTGTGTGTGTGTGTGTGTGTGTGTGTGTGTGTGTGTGTGTGTGTGTGTGTGTGTGTGTGTGTGCTGCTCGAAAGGGGCTTCATTATTACAGACTGATGTCAACTTGATTGAATCATTGAATTTCTATCGATCTGTTACAATTATTATTCTGGTGAGCAATGGTTGATTCTAGGTCTTCTAGGGCAACGTTTAATGACCGAAGACTAAATAAAATGTTTCTAATTATGGACAAGTTGAACTCACAAAATGTTTCATATTTATAAGCAGCGTCAAATATCTAAATCAGCCCCCCGCCACCACAAAAACAATAATCCTGCACCACCCCTGTCAAAATATTGCTCTGCCGTCTTGGACTGTAAGCCTACAATTTTCAATATTTGCGCGTTGGGGGTCGGGTACGGGCCTTTAGATTTTCACTTTATCACATATAGTCGGGCGGATTGGTAATTGGGATGGGTTATTAGCAATTACGTCGGGGTACGGATGAACTACAGCTGTGTGTAGTCGTTAGCGATGCTAATGATAACGCCTTTGAAAACTACAAAGTTAGCCTATGCCTACCTGGCAGAATCATGATTATTCGTATCAATCCAGTGGCCAATTATTTATGCAAACTCCGTCTTATGTGCTACAGAAAGACAATGAAACACAGCTAACCTCACGACATGTGCTATGCACACTTGAATTAAAGGGTAACTACGTTCAAAAATCGAAATTTGTTAGATTTTTTTTTCCCCCCCAGACCTCAAAATGAATCCCGTAATGTGAGTTTTAATCATTGTTGTGGACTTGGATCGTCCAATTATGTTGTCTTTTCTAAAACAAGTTTTTTTTTAACCCTGTGGGATCGTTTTGTTATCGAGTGTCGTGATACTAAACCTCGTATCGAAGTCAAAATGACGATATCGTGAAAACGCTACATTCCTTATGCTCCTCCCCTCTTGTCTTTCCAGTATAGGTTCATAAGGCAAATTAAAGGAGAGAACGTTTTTATCAAGCACAGTAATCTCATGTTAGAGGTTGGTGAAAAACCAAAGAGCATGATGTGCATTACGCATGCAGGTCTGTTAGTGTGATGAACCCCCTAACTGTGGGAAAAAAAATAAACTGACTGCATCAACAAAATCATGTTGATTATATAATATATATAATAATAAGTGCCTAAAACGCTAAACCCTAAAACCCTAACCTACTTATCGTTGTGTGAAATAGTCTTAACTCTGTGTAGCGATAGATAGGACTGAATGGCGAATCCTCTAACCCTAAACCCCTAAACCCTAAAACCCTAAACCCTTAAACCCTAAATCCCTAAACCCTAGCGAGAAGTGGGAGTGTTGTTCTGAAGCCATGCTGTAATGCATCCTCATTAGTCATCCTGGGGTGCGTTCCAATTTGGCACCCTATTCCCTATATATAGTGCACTACTTTAGATCAGATCCCTATGGGAGCCTGGTCAAAAGTAGCGCACTATAAAGGGAATTAGGGTGCCGTTTGAGACGCAGGACCTACTCTTGTTACTTTGGTTTATCCCATTCTGGTCTAGTCATGCTACTGTGCCTGCTGTCTGTGCTGAGCCTCCAGAGTCATTTATCAGTTCCTCACAGCCCTGGGATACTCCTGCCTGGGGCTTAGCCTTGGAGGGAATCATCCTCACGGCCCTGGGATACTCCTGCCTGGGGCTTAGCCTTGGAGGGAATCATCCTCACGGCCCTGGGATACTCCTGCCTGGGGCTTAGCCTTGGAGGGAATCATCCTCACGGCCCTGGGATACTCCTGCCTGGGGCTTAGCCTTGGAGCGAATCAAAGCTACCATCATATGAAATACAAAACACCACGCATGGCTGCCTAGTTGCCTACCTTACTTCCTGCTTAGCCTGCTTGTATCCTGCTTGGTGATTAGTCGATCAGCACCTGACGTCCTTCTATCCTGCTCCTGATTGGTGGTTCAGAACACAGAGGCGTCGGAGGAGCTGGTGAAACGTCAGAGAGACGTCAGTGAACTGAAGCGCTCCTTCCTGGAGACGTCAGGTGGCGCTGAATCCCTGGGACTGACGGAGTGGGAGAAGAGACTGTCCTCGTCTCCTCCGGCGCGCTCCCACAGCGAGGGAGTGGAGGAGGCACCCATGATAGAGCCACTAAACACCCCACAGGACTCAGTAAGAACCAGGAACCTAGGGAGTACTAGAATACATGCTAGCTAACTGCATGGGTACACTGCATGGATACACTGAGGGGGTCTTAGGTGAGCGAAGAGACTCAACTGCCCTGACCACATCTGTGTGTCAGATGCATGGTGGACGAGCTAACTGCATGGATGGGGCACAAGGTTTTCTTTCCCACGTGGTCGGGGGCAGACTCTATGCATGTGGACACTGTCTTATGCGCTAGAGAAGAATCTGGACAATCACAGAACATGGACACTATATGATATAGAACTGTGTTTTCTCTGTAGGGGACAGAGGAAGTTCCTGCTGGAATATATAATATAGAACTGTGTTTTCTCTGTAGGAGAGAGAGGAAGTTCCTGCTGTAATATATAATATAGAACTGTGTTTTCTCTGTAGGAGACAGAGGAAGTTCCTGCTGGAATATATAATATAGAACTGTGTTTTCTCTGTAGGAGAGAGAGGAAGTTCCTGCTGTAATATATAATATAGAACTGTGTTTTCTCTGTAGGAGAGAGAGGAAGTTCCTGCTGGAATATATAATATAGAACTGTGTTTTCTCTGTAGGAGACAGAGGAAGTTCCTGCTGTAATGTACTGTGTTTTCTCTGTAGGAGACAGAGGAAGTTCCTGCTGTAATGTACTGTGTTTTCTCTGTAGGAGACAGAGGAAGTTCCTGCTGCTGAGGAAGAAATGAAGCAGGAGGTACAAGCCAATGGCATTGAGGCAAGACATCCATTGTGTGTTTGCGTCTGTGTATCTCTCTGTGTGTCTGTCTGGTCACTGTAAGCTAAGTCTCTCCTTAGTGTGTGTGTCTGTCTGTCTGTATGTGTCTTCATCTGTGTCTGTGTGTATCTCTCTGTGTGTGTCACTGTAAGCTAAGTCTCTCCTTAGTGTGTGTGTCTGTCTGTCTGTATGTGTCTTCATCTGTGTCTGTGTGTATCTCTGTGTGTGTCACTGTAAGCTAAGTCTCTTCCTGTAGGCTGCAGGCATGGTGAACTCTAGTGATGTGGGGGCGGGGACTGCAGGAGCACAGGGGTGTGGTCTGATGACTGTAACTGACACCTTAGAAGACGTCACCAGTGACTGGACGGACAGAGAGGAAGAGAAGTTCCTAGTATCTCCAGAGCTGAAGATAAGTCCAGGGACAGTCAGACAGGAAGTCTCGACAGCCATCTTGGACAAGAGAGGAACACTCATCATCCTGAGGGAGATGGAGTCTGAAGACAAAATGGACGCCGGCAGAGACGTTACCAAGACCAACCAGGAGAAAGGAGGCGGGACTTCAGCAAGCGTTAAGGAAGGTGAAGATGACGAGCTAGATGGAGATCCTCTCACCAGATCTAAGGAGAAATATGCCATAATCGACACGAATGAAGATGAGACCGGTGGTGAGGTAGATGCTGAGGCCATGTCTAAGGAGACCAGCAACAAGAGGGAGAGATCTCTCAACTTAAGCCAGACTGAAACTGATGAAGAAATGAGTGCCGTTAACTCACTGCAGAAGACTGAGGCTCAGTCTGAGACAGTTGAAAGGTCAGAGTTCACCACCGTGTCACATGAGAAGGTGACGGAGCTGATTACCCAGGATGCACCGCCAAAGAGAGAGGAATCGTGCGGCCTGGATGAAGCTGTGAGCGACCTATCACAGTGGGCCTTCCCCGACGGTCAATTTGCCACCAAACTGTCACCTGGATCTCTTGCCGTGGTACTGTATATAAAACAATACAAGCTGCATGTGAGGCTTCCTCCTTCACATGTCCTACTGTACCTCGCTGCTGCCCTCCACCCCTCCAGCGGTGCTCCAACCAGTATTACTGAGACGTACAGTAACCCTGTGTCCTGCATGGCTCCACTACCAAACAAGCTTTCTGTATATATCCCCTTCCATCTGCCCACTTCAGGCTTTTTGTTGCTCTCAAAGCTTTGCTTCATTTTGACATATGGCTCCAAAGCTTAATGTATCTTGCAGCTCCCAGCTCCTCAGGTGGGCAGCTCCTCGGGTGGGCAGCTACCAACTCCTCAGGTGGGCAGCTACCAACTCCTCGGGTGGGCAGCTCCTCGGGTGGGCAGCTCCTCAGGTGGGCAGCTACCAACTCCTCAGGTGGGCAGCTCCTCAGGTGGGCAGCTCCTCAGGTGGGCAGCTCCTCAGGTGGGCAGCTCCTCAGGTGGGCAGCTCCTCGGGTGGGCAGCTCCTCAGGTGGGCAGCTACCAACTCCTCAGGTGGGCAGCTCCTCAGGTGGGCAGCTCCTCAGGTGGGCAGCTCTTCGCAACTCCTCAGGTGGGTGGGCAGCTACTCTCAGGTGGGCAGCTCCTCGGGTGGGCAGCTCCTCGGGTGGGCAGCTCCTCAGGTGGGCAGCTCCCTCTCCTCAGGTGGGCAGCTCTTCCAACTCCTCAGGTGGGCAGCTACCAGCTCCAGCTCCAACTCCTCAGGTGGGCAGCTCCTCAGGGGGCAGCTCCTCAGGTGGGCAGCTCTCCTCAGGTAGGCAGCTCCCAGCTCCTCAGGTGGGCAGCTCTCCTCAGGTGGGCAGCTCCTCAGGTGGGCAGCTCTCGGGTGGGCAGCTCCTCAGGTGGGCAGCTCCCTCAGGTGGGCAGCTCAGCTCCTCAGGTGGGCAGCTCCAACTCCTCAGGTGGGCAGCTCCTCGGGTGGGCAGCTCCTCAGGTGGGCAGCTCCAGCTCCTCAGGTGGGCAGCTACCAACTCCTCAGGTGGGCAGGTGGGCAGCTCCTCAGGTGGGCAGCTCCCAGGTGGGCAGCTCCTCAGGTGGGCAGCTCCCAGCTCCTCAGGTGGGCAGCAACTCCTCAGGTGGGCAGCTCCTCAGGTGGGCAGCTCCTCAGGTGGGCAGCTCCCAGCTCCTCAGGTGGGCAGCTCTCAGCAACTCCTCAGGTGGGCAGCTCCCAGCTCCTCAGGTGGGCAGCTGCAGCTCCTCAGGTGGGCAGCTCCCAGCAGCTCCTCAGGTGGGCAGCTCCCAGCTCCTCAGGTGGGCAGCTCCCAGCTCCTCAGGTGGGCAGCTACCAGCTCCCAGGTGGGCAGCTGGGCAGCTCCTCAGGTGGGCAGCTCCAGCTCCTCAGGTGGGCAGCTCCCAGCTCCTCAGGGGCAGCTGGTGGGCAGCTACCAGCTCCTCAGGTGGGCAGCTCCTCAGGTGGGCAGCTCCTCAGGTGGGCAGCTCCCAGCTCCTCAGGTGGGCAGCTCCCAGCTCCTCAGGTGGGCAGCTCCCAGCTCTTCAGGTGGGCAGCTACCAGCTCTTCAGGTGGGCAGCTCCCAGCTCCTCAGGTGGGCAGCTACCAGCTCCTCAGGTGGGCAGCTCCCAGCTCCTCAGGTGGGCAGCTCCCAGCTCCTCAGGTGGGCAGCTCCCAGCTCCTCAGGTGGGCAGCTCCCAGCTCCTCAGGTGGGCAGCTCCCAGCTCCTCAGGTGGGCAGCTCCCAGCTCCTCAGGTGGGCAGCTCCCAGCTCCTCAGGTGGGCAGCTCCCTGCTCCTCAGGTGGGCAGCTCCCAGCTCCTCAGGTGGGCAGCTCCCAGCTCCTCAGGTGGGCAGCTACCAGCTCCTCAGGTGGGCCGCTACCAGCTCCTCAGGTGGGCAGCTACCAGCTCCTCAGTTGGGCAGCTACCAGCTCCTCAGCTAAAAGTCTTTTTTTATGACTGTTTTGCTGCTCAGCACCATTTTATTTCCTCCAGCTCTGTCATTGGTCATTGGCAGTGACATCATTACTCAGTATCCTGCCATTCGCTGCAGCTTCTCTCACTCTGCCACCAGAAACATTGTATGAGTCTACGTTTAGGCCCTGTCCCCTTCCTGTCTGCAACGCGCCGTAACGTTACATCCTCCCGAAGTCTTCTCTGTGTTAGATTTGACTCTCCTTCTCTCTCCTTCTCTCTCCCTGCCCTGGCCCAACAGTCTTCACTGGGATGGGTCCCCTCCTCTGTAACCAAGGTGACCGCTGCTCCGGTCGTCATGGAAGCGTCAGTCACAGCAGTCATGTTGTGTCGGATTTCCCGAACAACATTATTTAGTCCGTTTTAAATTCACTGGAGGCTCTGTTAAATGTTACAATACGTTGTGCTGGAATACTTCTCCCTGTTAACTGGTCTGTCAATCGACTACCTTTTGTGGTGTCTGTCTCTCTATCAATGTTTGTAAGCCTATATTTTTACTATAAGGTCAGCTATTCTACCAGAGGTCAAGGATCATGACGTCTCTCTTGTCCCTGACAGAGCCCGGCTGAAGAGGAGGAGGAGGAGGAGGAGGAGGAGGAGATAGGAGGGAGCCAGGGGATTGCTGAGACGGCACAGTCTACAGGACCTACGGTGAGCCTCTGCCCTACTGATTCTGCAGAATCACAACTAGAGCCAATAGTCACTGAAGAAACACAGGCTGCAGGCTTGCACCCAGAACCTCTCACAGTAGACGCTGATCTAGAACCAGTAATGACTGCTGAGACCCAGCCAGAACTGACTGTAGAGGTGCTGCCAGAACTGACTGTAGAGGTCCTGACCAGAACCAGCTGTCATTACATATGTAGTGCCAGAACTGACTGTAGAGGTCCTGACCAGAAAGATGTGCATGAAGGAAGATAAATAAGACCAGGACATGTCCACTTCAGAGGGTCTAGAAGACATGTCCACTTCACAGGGTCTAGAAGACATGTCCACTTCACAGGGTCTAGAAGACAGGTCCACTTCACAGGGTCTAGAAGACATGTCCACTTCACAGGGTCTAGAAGACAGGTCCACTTCACAGGGTCTAGAAGACATGTCCACTTCACAGGGTCTAGAAGACAGGTCCACTTCACAGGGTCCATCCACTTCACAGGGTCTAGAAGACAGGTCCACTTCACAGGGTCCCACTTCACAGGGTCTTTAGAAGACAGGTCCACTGCCAGGGTCTAGAAGACAGGTCCACTTCACGGGTCTCCAGCCTGGCCCACTCCAGGGTCTAGAAGACAGGTCCACTTAGGGTCTAGCCCCAGGTCCACTGCCTGGGACTCTAGAAGACAGGTCCACTTCACAGGGTCTAGCCTGGTCCACTCCAGGGTCTAGAAGACAGGTCCACTTTAGGGTCAGCCCCAGTGTCCACTTCACAGGGTCTAACATCACTTCACAGGTCTCCAGCCTGGTCCACTCCAAGAGAAGAACCACTTTAGCCAGCCCCACAGTCCTCTGCCTGGGACTCTAAAGACATCACCACGGTCTCCAGCCTGGACCCTCAGCCTTCAAGAGATAACCTTTAATAGCCCAAGTGTCCTCTGCCTGGGACTCTAAACCTAATTAACAGCACACTTTTGCCTGGCCCTGCATTGAGCCCCAGTGTCCCTGCCTGGGACTCTAACATTCCAGCCTAGGGCCGTCCAGGACCGTTTCCATAGGAACGTTTCCAGCCAGCCCCGTGTCCTCTGCCTGGGACCGTTTAACATCACCACGGTTTCCAGCCTGGCCCCTCCATAGGAACGTTTCCAGCCCCAGGGCCGTTTCCATGGGACCGTTTCATCACCACGGTTCCAGCCTGGCCCCTTCCATAGGAACATAGGGACATATCTATAGGGCCCCACTTTCCATAGGACCGTTTCCATAGGGCCGTTTCCATAGGACCGTTTCCATAGGAACGTTTCCATAGGGCCGTTTCCATAGGAACGTTTCCATAGGGCCGTTTCCATAGGGCCGTTTCCATAGGAACGTTTCCATAGGGCCGTTTCCATAGGGACATATCTATAGGGCCGTTTCCATAGGGCCGTTTCCATAGGACCGTTTCCATAGGGCCGTTTCCATAGGACCGTTTCCATAGGACCGTTTCCATAGGACCGTTTCCATAGGGCCGTTTCTATAGGGCCGTTTCCATAGGGACATATCTATAGGACCGTTTCCATAGGGACATATCTATAGGACCGTTTCCATAGGGACATATCTATAGGACCGTTTCCATAGGGACATATCCATAGGGCTGTTTCCATAGGGCCGTTTCCATAGGGACATATCGATAGGACTGTTTCCATAGGGACATATCTATAGGGCCGTTTCCATAGGACCGTTTCCATAGGGACATATCTATAGGACCGTTTCCATAGGACCGTTTCCGTAGGGACATATCTATAAGACCGTTTCCATAGGGACATATCTATAGGGCCGTTTCCATAGGGCCGTTTCCATAGGGACATATCTATAAGACCGTTTCCATATGGACATATCTATAGGGCCGTTTCCATAGGGACATATCTATAGGGCCATTTCCATAGGGACATATCTATAGGACCGTTTCCATAGGACCGTTTCCATAGGGACATATCTATAGGGACATTTCCATAGGGATGTTTCCATAGGGACATATCTATAGGACCGGTTCCATAGGGCCGTTTCCATAGGGACATTTCCATAGGGGATGTTTCCATAGGGACCGTTTCCATAGGGACGGTTCCATAGGGCCGTTTCCATAGTTTCCATAGGGACATATCTATAGGACCGTTTCCATAGGGCCGTTTCCATAGGACGGTTCCATAGGGCCGTTTCCATAGGGACATATCTATAGGGCCGTTTCCATAGGGACATATCTATAGGGCCGTTTCCATAGGGACATATCTATAGGGACATTTCCATAGGGACATATCTATAGGACCGTTTCCATAGGACCGTTTCCATAGGGACATATCTATAGGACCGTTTCCATAGGGACATATCTATAGGGACATTTCCATAGGGACATATCTATAAGACCGTTTCCATAGGACCGTTTCCATAGGGACATATCTATAAGACCGTTTCCATAGGACCGTTTCCATAGGGACATATCTATAAGACCGTTTCCATAGGGACATATCTATAGGGCCGTTTCCATAGGGCCGTTTCCATAGGGACATATCTATAAGACCGTTTCCATATGGACATATCTATAGGGCCGTTTCCATAGGGACATATCTATAGGGCCATTTCCATAGGGACATATCTATAGGGACGTTTCCATAGGGACGTTTCCATAGGGCCGTTTCCATAGGGACATATCTATAGGGATGTTTCCATAGGGACATTTCCATAGGGACGGTTCCATAGGGCCGTTTCCATAGGGACATTTCCATAGGGATGTTTCCATAGGGACGTTTCCATAGGGACGGTTCCATAGGGCCGTTTCCATAGGGACATATCTATAAGACCGTTTCCATAGGGCCGTTTCCATAGGACGGTTCCATAGGGCCGTTTCCATAGGGACATATCTATAGGGCCGTTTCCATAGGGACATATCTATAGGGCCGTTTCCATAGGGACATATCTATAGGGACATTTCCATAGGGACATATCTATAAGACCGTTTCCATAGGGCCGTTTCCATAGGGACATATCTATAGGGCCGTTTCCATAGGGACATATCTATAGGGACATTTCCATAGGGACATATCTATAAGACCGTTTCCATAGGGCCGTTTCCATAGGGACATATCTATAAGACCGTTTCCATAGGGCCGTTTCCATAGGGACATATCTATAGGGCCGTTTCCATAGGGACATATCTATAGGGCCATTTCCATAGGGACATATCCATAGGGCCGTTTCCATAGGGACATATCTATAGGGCCGTTTCCATAGGGACGTATCTATAGGGACGTTTCCATATGGACATATCTATAGGACCGTTTCCATAGGGACATTTCCATAGGGACGTTTCCATAGGGACATATCTATAGGGACGTTTCCATAGGGACGTTTCCATAGGGACGTTTCCATAGGGACGTTTGATAGGTTGTACTTTACTTCCTCTGACTAGGGGTATTATGTGTGTTATTGGTTTAGCTCATGGTGTTGTTCTCTGTTCAGGTACTCCATTCTGGCATGTGTTTGTCCTTATTCCATTGTGTTTGTCCTTATTCCATTGTGTTTGTCCTTATTCCATTGTGTTTGTCTTTATTCCATTGTGTTTGTCCTTATTCCATTGTGTTTGTCCTTATTCCATTGTTTGTCTTTATTCCATTGTGTTTGTCTTTATTCCATTGTGTTTGTCCTTATTCCATTGTGTTTGTCCTTATTCCATTGTGTTTGTCCTTATTCCATTGTGTTTGTCCTTATTCCATTGTGTTTGTCCTTATTCCATTGTGTTTGTCCTTATTCCATTGTGTTTGTCCTTATTCCATTGTGTTTGTCCTTATTCCATTGTGTTTGTCCTTATTCCATTGTGTTTGTCTTTATTCCATTGTGTTTGTCCTTATTCCATTGTGTTTGTCCTTATTCCATTGTGTTTGTCTTTATTCCATTGTGTTTGTCCTTATTCCATTGTGTTTGTCCTTATTCCATTGTGTTTGTCCTTATTCCATTGTGTTTGTCCTTATTCCATTGTGTTTGTCCTTATTCCATTGTGTTTGTCCTTATTCCATTGTGTTTGTCTTTATTCCATTGTGTTTGTCCTTATTCCATTGTGTTTGTCCTTATTCCATTGTGTTTGTCCTTATTCCATTGTGTTTGTCTTTATTCCATTGTGTTTGTCTTTATTCCATTGTGTTTGTCCTTATTCCATTGTGTTTGTCTTTATTCCATTGTGTTTGTCTTTATTCCATTGTGTTTGTCCTTATTCCATTGTGTTTGTCTTTATTCCATTGTGTTTGTCTTTATTCCATTGTGTTTGTCTTGATTCCATTGTGTTTGTCCTTATTCCATTGTGTTTGTCCTTATTCCATTGTGTTTGTCCTTATTCCATTGTGTTTGTCTTTATTCCATTGTGTTTGTCCTTATTCCATTGTGTTTGTCCTTATTCCATTGTGTTTGTCCTTATTCCATTGTGTTTGTCTTTATTCCATTGTGTTTGTCCTTATTCCATTGTGTTTGTCTTGATTCCATTCCATTGTGTTTGTCTTTATTCCATTGTGTTTGTCTTTGTCCTTATTCCATTGTGTTTGTCTTTATTCCATTGTGTTTGTCCTTATTCCATTGTGTTTGTCCTTATTCCATTGTGTTTTTTGTCTTGATTCCATTGTGTTTGTCTTGATTCCATTGTGTTTGTCTTTATTCCATTGTGTTTTGTCTTGATTCCATTGTTTTGTCTTTATTCCATTGTGTTTTGTCTTGATTCCATTGTGTTTGTCCTTATTCCATTGTGTTTTGTCTTGATTCCATTGTGTTTGTCCTTATTCCATTGTGTTTGTCCTTATTCCATTGTGTTTTGTCTTTATTCCATTGGTTTGTCTTTATTCCATTGTGTTTTGTCTTTATTCCATTGTGTTTGTCCTTATTCCATTGTGTTTGTCCTTATTCCATTGTGTTTGTCCTTATTCCATTGTGTTTGTCCTTATTCCATTGCGTTTGTCTTGATTCCATTGCGTTTGTCCTTATTCAATTGTGTTTGTTAGCAAAACACACACACACACACACACACACACGTTCCTAAATGGCAGATGGAACCGTCGAGTATTGACACTACTCAGAAGAGCCATTAATGTTGAGGGTTCTGCCTTCCTGTGTTCCCCTGTCATGTCTTCTCCCTCTGTTCCCGTTATCTCCCAGAAACCCGAGGCTGTGCCAGCAGTGGAGTCGACCACCAAGGAGGTACCTGTCGTCCACACGGAGACTAAAACCATCACGTACGAGTCTTCAGAGGTGCGTTCATTAGGGCAGCGACGTAAGAAGAAGAAGAAGAGAAAGGGAAAGCAACAGTGAGAGTTTCTTCCTTGTTCAGGTAGTCCCTTTCCTTTCCACTCATTTTCAGTTTTGTCACGTGACTTCTGACAGGGTGACTACAATGGCGACATGGAACCCGGCGTTCTGATGAGCGCACAGACCGTCACCTCGGAGACCACCAGCACCACCACGACCACGCACATCACTAAGGTCAGGGGTCATTTCATCAGCTGACCCTTTTTGACCCCTGAGTATCTAACCATAACCCATTATAAACTAATTACCACTGAGTCTCTAACGTTACCCATTATAAACGAATTACCACTGAGTCTCTAACCATAACCCATTATAAACGAATTACCACTGAGTCTCTAACCATACCCATTATAAACTAATTACCACTGAGTCTCTAACCATAACCCATTATAAACTAATTACCACTGAGTCTCTAACGTTACCCATTATAAACTAATTACCACTGAGTCTCTAACCACAACCCATTATAAACTAATTACCACTGAGTCTCTAACCATAACCCATTATAAACTACTGAAACCACAACCCACCACTGAGTCTCTAACGTTACCCATTATAAACTAATTACCACTGAGTCTCTAACGTTAACCCATTATAAACTAATTACCACTGAGTCTCTAACCACAACCCATTATAAACTAATTACCACTGAGTCTCTAACCATAACCCATTATAAACTAATTACCACTGAGTCTCTAACCATAACCCATTATAAACTAATTACCACTGAGTCTCTAACCATAACCCATTATAAACTAATTACCACTGAGTCTCTAACCATAAGCCATTATAAACTAATTACCACTGAGTCTCTAACCATAACCCATTATAAACTAATTACCACTGAGTCTCTAACCATAACCCATTATAAACTAATTACCACTGAGTCTCTAACCATAACCCATTATAAACTAATTACCACTGAGTCTCTAACCATAACCCATTATAAACTAATTACCACTGAGTCTCTAACCATAACACATTATAAACTAATTACCACTGAGTCTCTAACCATAACACATTATAAACTAATTACCACTGAGTCTCTAACCACAACCCATTATAAACTAATTACCACTGAGTCTCTAACCGTTACCCATTATAAACTAATTACCACTGAGTCTCTAACCATAACCCATTATAAACTAATTACCACTGAGTCTCTAACCATAACACATTATAAACTAATTACCACTGAGTCTCTAACCACAACCCATTATAAACTAATTACCACTGAGTCTCTAACCATAACCCATTATAAACTAATTACCACTGAGTCTCTAACCACAACCCATTATAAACTAATTACCACTGAGTCTCTAACCATAACACATTATAAACTAATTACCACTGAGTCTCTAACCATAACCCATTATAAACTAATTACCACTGAGTCTCTAACCACAACCCATTATAAACTAATTACCACTGAGTCTCTAACCATAACACATTATAAACTAATTACCACTGAGTCTCTAACCACAACCCATTATAAACTAATAACCACTGAGTCTCTAACCATAACCCATTATAAACTAATTACCACTGAGTCTCTAACCATAACCCATTATAAACTAATTACCACTGAGTCTCTAACCGTTACCCATTATAAACTAATTACCACTGAGTCTCTAACGTTACCCATTATAAACTAATTACCACTGAGTCTCTAACCATAACCCATTATAAACTAATTACCACTGAGTCTCTAACCATAACCCATTATAAACTAATTACCACTGAGTCTCTAACCATAACCCATTATAAACTAATTACCACTGAGTCTCTAACCATAACCCATTATAAACTAATTACCACTGAGTCTCTAACCATAACCCATTATAAACTAATTACCACTGAGTCTCTAACCATAACCCATTATAAACTAATAACCACTGAGTCTCTAACCATAACCCATTATAAACTAATTACCACTGAGTCTCTAATGTTACCCATTATAAACTAATTACCACTGAGTCTCTAACCATAACACATTATAAACTAATTACCACTGAGTCTCTAACCATAACCCATTATAAACTAATTACCACTGAGTCTCTAACCATAACCCATTATAAACGAATTACCACTGAGTCTCTAACCATAACCCATTATAAACTAATTACCACTGAGTCTCTAACCATAACCCATTATAAACTAATTACCACTGAGTCTCTAACCATAACCCATTATAAACTAATTACCACTGAGTCTCTAACCATAACCCATTATAAACTAATTACCGCTGAGTCTCTAACCGCAACACATTATAAACTAATTACCGCTGAGTCTCTAACCATAACCCATTATAAACTAATTACCACTGAGTGTCTAACCATAACCCATTATAAACTAATTACCACTGAGTCTCTAACCGTTACCCATTATAAACTAATTACCACTGAGTCTCTAACCATAACACATTATAAACTAATTACCACTGAGTCTCTAACCATAACCCATTATAAACTAATTACCACTGAGTCTCTAACCATAACCCATTATAAACTAATTACCACTGAGTCTCTAACCATAACCCATTATAAACTAATTACCACTGAGTCTCTAACCATAACCCATTATAAACTAATTACCACTGAGTCTCTAACCATAACCCATTATAAACTAATTACCACTGAGTCTCTAACCATAACCCATTATAAACTAATTACCACTGAGTCTCTAACCATAACCCATTATAAACTAATAACCACTGAGTCTCTAACCATAACCCATTATAAACTAATTACCACTGAGTCTCTAACCATAACACATTATAAACTAATTACCACTGAGTCTCTAACCATAACCCATTATAAACTAATTACCACTGAGTCTCTAACCATAACCCATTATAAACTAATTACCACTGAGTCTCTAACCATAACCCATTATAAACTAATTACCACTGAGTCTCTAACCATAACCCATTATAAACTAATTACCACTGAGTCTCTAACCATAACCCATTATAAACTAATTACCACTGAGTCTCTAACCATAACCCATTATAAACTAATTACCACTGAGTCTCTAACCACAACACATTATAAACTAATTACCACTGAGTCTCTAACCATAACCCATTATAAACTAATTACCACTGAGTCTCTAACCATAACCCATTATAAACTAATTACCACTGAGTCTCTAACCATAACCCATTATAAACTAATTACCACTGAGTCTCTAACCATAACCCATTATAAACTAATTACCACTGAGTCTCTAACCATAACCCATTATAAACTAATTACCACTGAGTCTCTAACCATAACCCATTATAAACTAATTACCACTGAGTCTCTAACCGTTACCCATTATAAACTAATTACCACTGAGTCTCTAACCATAACCCATTATAAACTAATTACCACTGAGTCTCTAACCATAACCCATTATAAACTAATTACCACTGAGTCTCTAACCATAACCCATTATAAACTAATTACCACTGAGTCTCTAACCATAACCCATTATAAACTAATTACCACTGAGTCTCTAACCATAACCCATTATAAACTAATTACCACTGAGTCTCTAACCATAACCCATTATAAACTAATTACCACTGAGTCTCTAACCATAACCCATTATAAACTAATTACCACTGAGTCTCTAACCATAACCCATTATAAACTAATTACCACTGAGTCTCTAACCATAACCCATTATAAACTAATTACCACTGAGTCTCTAACCATAACCCATTATAAACTAATTACCACTGAGTCTCTAACCATAACCCATTATAAACTAATTACCACTGAGTCTCTAACCACAACACATTATAAACTAATTACCACTGAGTCTCTAACCATAACCCATTATAAACTAATTACCACTGAGTCTCTAACCATAACCCATTATAAACTAATTACCACTGAGTCTCTAACCATAACCCATTATAAACTAATTACCACTGAGTCTCTAACCATAACCCATTATAAACTAATTACCACTGAGTCTCTAACCATAACCCATTATAAACTAATTACCACTGAGTCTCTAACCATAACCCATTATAAACTAATTACCACTGAGTCTCTAACCATAACCCATTATAAACTAATTACCACTGAGTCTCTAACCATAACCCATTATAAACTAATTACCACTGAGTCTCTAACCATAACCCATTATAAACTAATTACCACTGAGTCTCTAACCATAACCCATTATAAACTAATTACCACTGAGTCTCTAACCATAACCCATTATAAACTAATAACCACTGAGTCTCTAACCATAACCCATTATAAACTAATTACCACTGAGTCTCTAACCATAACCCATTATAAACTAATTACCACTGAGTCTCTAACCATAACCCATTATAAACTAATTACCACTGAGTCTCTAACCATAACCCATTATAAACTAATTACCACTGAGTCTCTAACCATAACCCATTATAAACTAATTACCACTGAGTCTCTAACCATAACCCATTATAAACTAATTACCACTGAGTCTCTAACCATAACCCATTATAAACTAATTACCACTGAGTCTCTAACCATAACCCATTATAAACTAATTACCACTGAGTCTCTAACCATAACCCATTATAAACTAATTACCACTGAGTCTCTAACCATAACCCATTATAAACTAATTACCACTGAGTCTCTAACCACAACCCAAACTAATTACCACTGAGTCTCTAACCATAACCCATTATAAACTAATTACCACTGAGTCTCTAACCATAACCCATTATAAACTAATTACCACTGAGTCTCTAACCATAACCCAATAAACTAATTACCACTGAGTCTCTAACCATAACCCATTATAAACTAATTACCACTGAGTCTCTAACCATAACCCATTATAAACTAATTACCACTGAGTCTCTAACCACAACCCATTATAAACTAATTACCACTGAGTCTCTAACCGTTACCCATTATAAACTAATTACCACTGAGTCTCTAACCATAACCCATTATAAACTAATTACCACTGAGTCTCTAACCATAACCCATTATAAACTAATTACCACTGAGTCTCTAACCATAACCCATTATAAACTAATTACCACTGAGTCTCTAACCATAACCCATTATAAACTAATTACCACTGAGTCTCTAACCATAACCCATTATAAACTAATTACCACTGAGTCTCTAACCGTTACCCATTATAAACTAATTACCACTGAGTCTCTAACGTTACCCATTATAAACTAATTACCACTGAGTCTCTAACCATAACCCATTATAAACTAATTATCACTGAGTCTCTAACCATAACACATTATAAACTAATTACCACTGTCTCTAACCATAACCCATTATAAACTAATTACCACTGAGTCTCTAACCATAACCCATTATAAACTAATAACCACTGAGTCTCTAACCATAACCCATTATAAACTAATTACCACTGAGTCTCTAATGTTACCCATTATAAACTAATTACCACTGAGTCTCTAACCATAACCCATTATACACTAATTATCACTGAGTCTCTAACCATAACACATTATAAACTAATTACCACTGAGTCTCTAACCATAACCCATTATAAACTAATTACCACTGAGTCTCTAACCATAACCCATTATAAACTAATAACCACTGAGTCTCTAACCATAACCCATTATAAACTAATTACCACTGAGTCTCTAACCATAACCCATTATAAACTAATTACCACTGAGTCTCTAACCATAACCCATTATAAACTAATTACCACTGAGTCTCTAACCATAACCCATTATAAACTAATTACCACTGAGTCTCTAACCATAACCCATTATAAACTAATTACCACTGAGTCTCTAACCATAACCCATTATAAACTAATTACCACTGAGTCTCTAACCATAACCCATTACAACGTTCTGTCCTCTATCAATCCCTTCGTAACGTTCTGTCCCCTCTATCAATCCCTTCATAACGTTCTGTCCCTCTATCAATCCCATTATAACTTCTGTCTCTATCAATCCCTTCATAACGTTCTGTCCCTCTATCAATCCCTTCATAACGTTCTGTCCCCTCTAGTCAATCCCTTCATAACGTTCTGTCCCCTCTATCAATCCCTTCATAACGTTCTGTCCCCTCTATCAATCCCTTATAAACTAATTCTGTCCTCTATCAATCCCTTATAAACTAATGTTCTGTCCCTTCTATCAATCCCTTCATAAACGTTCTGTCCCCTCTATCAATCCCTTTGTAACGTTCTGTCCTCTATCAATCCCATTATAAACTTCTGTCCACTTCTCTATCAATCCCTTCATAACGTTCTGTCCCATTCTATCAATCCCTTTGTAACGTTCTGTCTCTATCAATCCCTTCATAACGTTCTGTCCCTCTATCAATCCCTTCAGAACGTTCTGTCCCCTCTATATCCCACTTATCAATCCCTTCGAATGTTCTGTCCCCTAAATCCCTTCATAACGTTCTGTCCCCTCTATCAATCCCTTCGTAACGTTCTGTCCTCTATCAATCCCTTCATAACCTTCTGTCCCTCTATCAATCCCTTCGTAACCTATCAATCCCTTCATAACCTTCTGTCCCCTATCAATCCCTTATAAACGTAACGTTCTGTCCTCTATCAATCCCTTCATAACGTTCTGTCCCATCTATCAATCCCACTTCGTAACGTTCTGTCCCATCTATAAACCCTTCATAACGTTCTGTCCCCTCTATATCAATCCCTTCAGTAACGTTCTGTCCTCTATCAATCCCTTCATAACCCATTTCTGTCCCCTCTATCAATCCCTTCAAACTAACGTTCTGTCCCTCTATCAATCCCTTCGTAACGTTCTGTCCTCTATCAATCCCTTCGTAACGTTCTGTCCCCTCTATCAATCCCTTCATAACGTTCTGTCCCCTCTATCAATCCCTTCATAACGTTCTGTCCCCTCTATCAATCCCTTCATAACGTTCTGTCCCCTCTATCAATCCCTTCATAACGTTCTGTCCCCTCTATCAATCCCTTCATAACGTTCTGTCCTCTATCAATCCCTTCGTAACGTTCTGTCCCTCTATCAATCCCTTCGTAACGTTCTGTCCCCTCTATCAATCCCTTCATAACGTTCTGTCCCCTCTATCAATCCCTTCATAACGTTCTGTCCCCTCTATCAATCCCTTCATAACCTTCTGTCCCCTCTATCAATCCCTTCATAACGTTCTGTCCCCTCTATCAATCCCTTCATAACCTTCTGTCCCCTCTATATCAGTCCACTCTATCAATCCCTTCATAACGTTCTGTCCCCTCTATATCAATCCCTTCGTAACGTTCTGTCCCCTCTATCAATCCCTTCGTAACCTTCTGTCCCCTCTATCAATCCCTTCATAACGTTCTGTCCCCTCTATATCAATCCCTTCGTAACGTTCTGTCCCCTCTATCAATCCCTTCATAACCTTCTGTCCCCTCTATATCAATCCCTTCGTAACGTTCTGTCCCTCTATCAATCCCTTCGTAACCTTCTGTCCCCTCTATATCAATCCCTTCAGTAACGTTCTGTCCCCTCTATCAATCCCTTCGTAACGTTCTGTCCTCTATATCAATCCCTTCGTAACCTTCTGTCCCCTCTATATCAATCCCTTCGTAACGTTCTGTCCTCTATCAATCCCTTCGTAACCTTCTGTCCCCTCTATCAATCCCTTCATAACGTTCTGTCCCCTCTATCAATCCCTTCGTAACGTTCTGTCCTCTATCAATCCCTTCGTAACGTTCTGTCCCCTCTATCAATCCCTTCGTAACGTTCTGTCCCCTCTATCAATCCCTTCGTAACATTCTGTCCCCTCTATCAATCCCTTCGTAACCTTCTGTCCCCTCTATCAATCCCTTCGTAACATTCTGTCCCCTCTATCAATCCCTTCATAACCTTCTGTCCCCTCTATCAATCCCTTCGTAACATTCTGTCCCCTCTATATCAATCCCTTCATAACGTTCTGTCCCCTCTATCAATCCCTTCGTAACATTCTGTCCCTCTATCAATCCCTTCGTAACCTTCTGTCCCCTCTGTCAATCCCTTCGTAACGTTCTGTCCCCTCTATCAATCCCTTCATAACCTTCTGTCCCCTATATCAATCCCTTCGTAACGTTCTGTCCCCTCTATCAATCCCTTCATAACCTTCTGTCCCCTCTATCAATCCCTTCGAACGTTCTGTCCCCTCTATCAATCCCTTCGTAACGTTCTGTCCCCTCTATCAATCCTTCGTAACCTTCTGTCCCCTCTATCAATCCCTTCATAACGTTCTGTCCCCTCTATATCAATCCCTTCGTAACATTCTGTCCCCTCTATCAATCCCTTCGTAACCTTCTGTCCCCTCTATCAATCCCTTCGTAACATTCTGTCCCCTCTATCAATCCCTTCATAACCTTCTGTCCCCTCTATATCAATCCCTTCGTAACCTTCTGTCCCCTCTATATCAATCCCTTCGTAACGTTCTGTCCCCTCTATCAATCCCTTCTGCTGTCAGACTGTGAAAGGAGGGATCTCTGAGACCAGGATAGAGAAGAGGATTGTCATTACAGGAGAAGCAGGAGATATCGACCATGATCAGGTCACTTTCTTTCTTAATCACCTTTTCTTTCTTTCTGTCTCAATTTATTGATTATTTTGATTATTGATTATTTTGAAAGTATACAGATGAGGATTACAAAATGTATCATGAATCTGGAGAAGATTAACTTCCTCTCTCACCTATAAAGTGACAGTAATGACTGAGTATAATGGATGTATTTTACTGTGTAATGTTCTCACTTGAATTTTTCTGGTTGATGTAACTCGTGTAGTAGACTACTACTAACCAGTAGGTTACCCTGTAACAAGTAGTCCTGCTAGACACACTCACTGACTCCCACTCCCTCCCGTCTCTTATACCTCCTCCCTCCCCACCTCCTCCCTTCTCTCCCTCTTCCGTCCGTTTCTTCTCCCCCTGTCCCTCCTCCCGTCTCTCCCACCCTACTCCCCACCTCCCTCCCACCTCCCTCCCGTCCCACCTCCTCCCCACCTCCCTCCCGTCCCACCTCCCTCACGTCCCACCTCCCCAACTCCCTCCCGTCCCTCCACCTCCCCAATTCCCTCCCGTCCCTCCTCCTCCCCAACTCCCTCCCGTCCCACCTCCTCCCCGACCTCCCTCCCGTCCCACCTCCTCCTCGACCTCCCTCCCGTCCCACCTCCTCCCCCGACCTCCATCCCCCACCTCCTCCCCGACCTCCCTCCCGTCCCACCTCCTCCCCGACCTCCCTCCCGTCCCTCCTCCCCAACTCCCTCCCGTCCCTCCTCCTCCCCAACTCCCTCCTCCCCACCTCCCTCCCCGTCCCACCTCCTCCCCACCTCCCTCCCGTCCCACCTCCCCAACTCCCTCCCGTCCCTCCTCCTCCCCAACTCCCTCCCGTCCCAGCTCCTCCCGACCTCCCTCCCCCGTCCCACCTCCCCCCGACCTCCATCCCGTCCCACCTCCTCCCCCACCTCCCTCCCGTCCCACCTCCTCCCCACCTCCCTCCCGACCCTCCTCCTCCCCGACCTCCATCCCGTCCCACCTCCTCCCCGACCTCCCTCCCCGTCCCACCTCCTCCCCGACCTCCATCCCGTCCCACCTCCTCCCCGACCTCCCTCCCGTCCCACCTCCTCCCCAACTCCCTCCCGTCCCTCCTCCTCCCCACCTCCCTCCTACCCACCACCCTCCCATCCCACCTCCCTCCCGTCCCACCTCCTCCCCCCCTCCCTCCCGTCCCTCCCCCCCACCTCCCTCCCGTCCCACCTCCCTCCCGTCCCACCTCCTCCCCACCTCCCTCCCACCCACCTCCCTTCCCCCTCTCTGTCTCCCTCTCCTGGTATTGGTATGGTATTGCACCACCAGGCTCTTGCCCAGGCCATAAAGGAGGCCAAAGAGCAGCACCCTGACATGTCAGTGACCAAAGTAGTGGTTCATAAAGAGACAGAGATCACACCTGAGGGAGAGGACTGACCCAGGTAAGGAGACCACCGTATGTGGTCGTGGTAATGGTTCGGTTGTGGTCAGCTGGGCTTGGAAGCTAGTCCACTCATCTTCCTCCATCTCTCCTCGGCATGCTCCTGCTTCCCCCCATCATCATCAGCACGTCTCTTATGTATCTTACTGGCACTGAGTCTTGCTTCTGAAATACTAACAGGCTATTACACATCCTCACCAACCTCTTCATCCTACATCTCGACATTATAACTCAATCTACTGTCCTTCCAGGAGGAGTTTTCCACTTGAAAACAGTGTGAAATACATTGGAAACGCTCAGCTAATGTATGCACACAGGACATGTATATAATAGTTTCCCTATAACAAAGCTAGTAGTCCTAGCGCTGTAGCTGTAGTCCTAGCGCTGTAGCTGTAGTCCTAGCGCTGTAGCTGTAGTCCTAGCGCTGTAGCTGTAGTCCTAGCGCTGTAGTTCTAGCGCTGTAGCTGTAGTCCTAGCGCTGTAGCTGTAGTTCTAGCGCTGTAGCTGTAGTCCTAGCGCTGTAGCTGTAGTTCTAGCGCTGTAGCTGTAGTCCTAGCGCTGTAGCTGTAGTCCTAGCGCTGTAGCTGTAGTCCTAGCGCTGTAGCTGTAGTTCTAGCGCTGTAGCTGTAGTCCTAGCGCTGTAGCTGTAGTTCTAGCGCTGTAGTCCTAGCGCTGTAGCTGTAGTCCTAGCGCTGTAGCTGTAGTCCTAGCGCTGTAGCTGTAGTCCTAGCGCTGTAGTTCTAGCGCTGTAGCTGTAGTCCTAGCGCTGTAGCTGTAGTTCTAGTGCTGTATCTAGTTCTAGTGCTGTATCTAGTTCTAGTGCTGTATCTGTAGTTCTAGTGCTGTATCTGTAGTTCTAGTGCTGTATCTGTAGTTCTAGTGCTGTATCTGTAGTTCTAGTGCTGTATCTAGTTATAGTGCTGTATCTGTAGTTCTAGTGCTGTAGCTGTAGTTCTAGTGCTGTAGCTGTAGTCCTATCGCTGTACCTCTAGCTCTAGCGCTGTACCTCTAGCTCTAGCGCTGTAGCTGTAGTCCTAGCGCTGTAGCTGTAGTCCTAGCGCTGTAGCTGTAGTTCTAGCGCTGTAGCTGTAGTCCTAGCGCTGTAGCTGTAGTTCTAGCGCTGTAGCTGTAGTTCTGGCGCTGTAGTTCTAGCGCTGTAGCTGTAGTCCTGTAGCTGTAGTTCTAGCGCTGTAGCTGTAGTTCTGGCGCTGTAGTTCTCGCTCTGTAGCTGTAGTCCTAGCGCTGTAGTTGTAGTTCTATTGTTGTAGCTGTAGTTCTAGCGCTGTAGTTGTAGTCCTAGCGCTGTAGTTGTAGTCCTAGCGCTGTAGTTGTAGTCCTAGCGCTGTAGTCCTAGCGCTGTAGTTGTAGTTCTATTGTTGTAGCTGTAGTTCTAGCACTGTAGCTGTAGTTCTAGCGCTGTAGCTGTAGTGCTGTAGCTGTAGTTCTAGTGCTGTAGCTGTAGTTCTAGCGCTGTAGCTTTAGTTCTAGCGCTGGAGCTGTCGTCCTAGCGCTGTAGCTGAAGTCCTAGCGCTGTAGTCCTAGCGCTGTAGTCCTAGCGCTGTAGTTCTAGCGCTGTAGCTGTAGCTGTAGTTCTAGCGCTGTAGTTCTAGCTAGAGCTGCATGTCAGGTCTGTTAAGTAACTCGTCTGTATTGACTCGGCTCTAACCGGGATACACTAGTTTCGATATGCCTCACAAACTTGCAAATAAATCCGTCTGATTGATTGTTAATTAGTAGATTAATTAAATGTGTCTATCTGAATCGGATCTGTAAAATCTGTAGACCAACCTCTTCAAAGCTTCTAAAATGAGGAAGTGTTGTCATCACAAAGAGCCTAGATTTCACTACTTCCTGTCATGTGTTTGTAGACAGAGGCAGGTCCAATCTGTATCTAGGTCAGAGGAGTGAGTTGTGCTGCTCCGTGGTACTCTCTGGTTGCCACGTCAACATAACTGCCAAAACACACGGGAAGGGTTGGGTTCAAGAGGGTTAAACACAGTGAACGCTGCAGGTAGAAATGTAGTGAATAGAGCCGGCATGATTCCTCACTCTACATGTCAGAGATGCATGCATGTTCTGTGTAATATGTTTATATCTGAACGTTCCACAGTGTGCAAACTGTTGTTGTGTTTCAGTATTCTGGCAGGTCCAGTCTAGCTTCTACTGTTTTTTTTTTTGTGGATTCTGATTGGTTGCTTGTATGATGGAATAGAAGCTCTATGGTGGTCCCCCTTCCCACTCCTTCATGTTACTCTGCCTCTCCTGGTTTAAGGATTTAGCCACATCTTTTATTTAAACATCTTTGTCATTTTAAAACATATTCAGTGGGCATACTCTCCATGTTGTTGACCTCTTTAACCCTTTACACTCGTGGGCCTATTTAGATAGGGAATTGGCCTATATGGATAGGGAATTGGCCTATATGGATAGGGCAGGGCCTCTTTAAGGCCTTTACACTCGTGGGCCTATTTAGATAGGGCCTCTTTAACCCTTTACACTCGTGGGCCTATTTAGATAGGGAATTGGCCTATATGGATAGGGAATTGGCCTATATGGATAGGGCAGGGCCTCTTTAAGGCCTTTACACTCGTGGGCCTATTTAGATAGGGCCTCTTTAACCCATTATACACTCAGGGCCTATTTAGATAGGGCCTCTTTAAGCTCTTTACATCATGGGCCTATTTAGATAGGGCCTCTTTAACCCTTTACACTCGTGGGCCTATTTAGATAGGGCCTCTTTGAATCCTTTACACTCGTGGGCCTATATGGATAGATCCTCTTTAACCCTGTGTATAGTGCAAGGTGCTCAACTTTAGAACGTTTGTCAGTCAAAACACATGCGGAGCCAGAGCTCTGACATCATGTATAGCGGAGCCAGAGCTCTGACATCATGTATAGCAGAGCCAGAGCTCTGACATCATGTATAGCGGAGCCAGAGCTCTGACATCATGTATAGCGGAGCCAGAGCTCTGACATCATGTATAGCAGAGCCAGAGCTCTGACATCATGTATAGCGGAGCCAGAGCTCTGACATCATGTATAGCAGAGCCAGAGCTCTGACATCATGTATAGCAGAGCCAGAGCTCTGACATCATGTATAGCAGAGCCAGAGCTCTGACATCATGTATAGCGGAGCCAGAGCTCTGACATCATGTATAGCGGAGCCAGAGCTCTGACATCATGTATAGCATATTACTGTACAGCCACAGCGTTCCAATCTAGGTGTTTATGAGTGCCCAAATCCGGCATTTTCAACCCATATATTTACGACTGTAAAGGTTTATGATTTGACGATGACCTTTATCCTACATTACTTTAAGTCCTCTGGGTTTTTCCAGGTGTTATTTCTTCTGAGTTAAACTATAACTCACATGCTACAGCACTGCAGGGGTGTGTGTGTGTGTGTGTGTGTGTGTGTGTGTGTGTGTGTGTGTGTGTGTGTGTGTGTGTGTGTGTGTGTGTGTGTGTGTGTGTGTGTGTGTGTGTGTGTGTGTGTGTGTGTGTGTGTGTGTGTGTGTGTGTGTGTGTGTGTGTGTGTGTGTGTGTGTGTGCAGCTATCTGCTACAGCTACGTGTGTGTCTGCCGTGCATGACCAATGATGAGACTGCCATAACTCCATGGCCTTGCCCTCTGCTCTGTGAGCTCTCCGTGACCTTGTCCTCAGCTCTGTGAGGTCTCCATGGCCTTGTCCTCAGCTCTGTGAGGTCTCCATGGCCTTGTCCTCAGCTCTGTGAGGTCTCCATGGCCTTGTCCTCAGCTCTGTGAGGTCTCCATGGCCTTGTCCTCAGCTCTGTGAGCTCTCCGTGACCTTGTCCTCAGCTCTGTGAGGTCTCCATGGCCTTGTCCTCAGCTCTGTGAGCTCTCCGTGGCCTTGCCTCAGCTCTGTCCGTGCTACTCTCCTTGCTGTTACTCTCTGTTAGTGTGACGCCTCTCAGACACATATTTAATTTAGTCCTGGATCCACAGAGGGCTTTCAGAGATACAGAGAATGTTTTTAGTCCAGGATTAAGGCTTAATCTATGTCCAGGAAACTGGACCTAAAAATGATCTGTGGATGCCTTGCAATTCCAATGTCCTGCTCTGCGTTGTGTTTTCACTGTCATTTACATGACTGACGACTTCTGCCTCCCTTAGTGTGCCGTTTCCTGTGCTGTTCCAAATGAGTGGAAATTCACTAACCCACGTTCTTTCTCTTTTAGGAGTAAAGCCCAGGACCGTTTTTAAATCCCCTGGTGGAAGGGACTCCCCTCAAACCTCCAGCATCCAACTCCCAACGTCATGATGGGTTTCATTACATTACTGTGCCTGCCTGCTGGGCCTGTTGTAAACTACAGTGGAGACTACACAGGCCAGCCTATTGTTCTACAGACAGTCTTGTTCTATAGAAATACAATCTATAGGAGCGGGCTTCCCCTGTTCAAGTCAATGACGGCGTAATAGATTCTAATTCTATGCTCTGCGCTCTCTATGGTGCCGTTCCTAATCTGAGCTCCATGTGCTTACCTTGGCTTTACTGCCTAAAGTCAAAAAGAGGTAGTTAAGATTTATGCCTATCGTCAGTCCCATCCGTCATTCTAAAAAAAATCAAATGTATATTTGCATGAGCAGAATGCCGCAATTATTATAATGAAAATAATTATGATCAAGATTTACTGTGAGATAATTAACAAACAGGCCTATTAAATCACTTGAACTCTCGCTGAACTCTACAACAGGCAGGTTGATTTCATTCACCGTCTTGCTATCTATTTAAGATTATATTATAAACAGTCTTTTCTTTTTTGGTCAGCGTTCTTTATTTTATTTATGAAATGAAAATCCATCACTCCGAGAGGGAGAAGAAAAAAAAGAAGTTAAACTGTGTGACCTATTAGAGCCACACAACAATATTATTATTCTAATGACTTTTAGTAGATGGTAGAAGTGCCGACCTCACTGCCACCCCACTCCCCTCCCATCGTCTCGAATAGAAATACATTTTAAATCCACTTTTACAACAAAGTCCTGTGTGTGTTGTCCTGGGCAACAGCAACTGCAAACAAAGGCAGGTTATATTGTCTATATTCAGCAACAAATTAGTTTATTCATGTTGTATTGTGTATTTTTTTTTTTTGTCTGAACATTTTGTCAGTTATTCTTTATTCAAACATTGTAGCATATTTCAAAATATGCCTGTGTCCCAGATCGGCTTGTCCTCGTGGCAACTCTATTATCACCCATTGAGTGACATGGAGATGGCATGATGGCACTATCCGACTGGCACCCAGGCTATATTTGAGACGGTTGACAGATTGTTTTTAAAAACACTTTCTAGATGGGGGGGGGGGTTACATAGTTTGTGCCCAGGCTATGTTTGAGACAATGACAGTCTGTTTTTAAAAAACACTTGTCTCAATGTGGGTTTTACTTGTATTGTTGTGATCTATCTGCCATAATGAACACAAATGGTATACATTCTCCTCTGTATTAATTAATGGCTGGACTACAGTTCCCACAATGCTGTGTGCGACTGACTGAAAGGCCCAGGACTCAAACTAACAAGACTGCTCTGTCCAGATTAACATATTTTGGTCTGAAATAGCACCCTATCCTCTATATAGTGCACTACTTTTGACCAGAGCCATATGGGATTCACTATAAAGGGGATATGGTGCTATTTGTGACTCATCCAAAGACAAGTATTTGATCAGATCTGTCAGTCAATCAGGTGAATGTCTCAGAAGCCGTAATAGTTGTGTTCTACCAGTATCATAGTTGCTTCTAGACACTGATCTTGGGTCAGTTTTGCATTTTCCCTACTATGGCTAAGGTTGGGATTGGGTGGGGGGGTCTAATGTTGAATTGAACCTTTATTGTACTTGGCAAGTAAATTTAAGAAAGAAAAAAATCTTATTCACAATGATGGCCTACCCCAGCCAAACCCTTCCACAAACCTAGACGACGCTGGGACTCCCGATCACAGCCCGTTTGTGAGACAGACCCGGGTCTGTAGTGACGCCTCCCTTAGACCTCTGTGATCCTAGATCGGTACCTAAAGGTAAACTTCACCCCAGAGCCAGTATCATCAATATATAACTATATATAGCTACAACCAATCATGATGTTCCAACACCAACAGTACGTGGAATTATACAAAGTGGCAAATGCATATTATTGTCATTTTTCTTTTTGCTTTTCTTTTTGAATAAAATATTGATTATATTATTCTGAAGCTTGTCTCTGTCTTCAGTGGATGTAATGAACTACTTACCTCTTGTAAAATATGTGGATCATGTACATCTGGAAAAGCTATAATTTCAGTACATTGATTTTACTATCCAATATTGTAGGCTAATAACATATAATGCAGAAATGGTCCTCAGACATTGTCCAATGTTTGCCACGTGCTGGATTGATTAAATGCCAATTAAGAAAAATGTTTTTTTTTTAATCTAATTGTATTTGGTACATGCTTCATAAACAGCAGGTGTGGAGACTAACAGTGAAATGCTTCATAAACAGCAGGTGTGGACTAACAATGAAATGCTTCATAAACAGCAGGTGTGGACTAACAGTGAAATACCTCATAAACAGCAGGTGTGGACTAACAGTGAAATACCTCATAAACAGCAGGTGTGGACTAACAATGAAATGCTTCATAAACAGCAGGTGTGGACTAACAGTGAAATGCTTCATAAACAGCAGGTGTGTAGACTAACAGTGAAATGCTTCATAAACAGCAGGTGTGTAGACTAACAGTGAAATGCTTCATAAACAGCAGGTGTGTAGACTAACAGTGAAATGCTTCATAAACAACAGGTGTGGAGACGAACAGTGAAATGCTTCATAAACAGCAGGTGTGTAGACTAACAGTGAAATGCTTCATAAACAACAGGTGTAGAGACTAACAGTGAAATGCTTCATAAACAGCAGGTGTGTAGACTAACAGTGAAATGCTTCATAAACAACAGGTGTGGAGACTAACAGTGAAATGCTTCATAAACAGCAGGTGTGGAGACGAACAGTGAAATGCTTCATAAACAGCAGGTGTGTAGACTAACAGTGAAATGCTTCATAAACAACAGGTGTAGACTAACAGTGAAATGCTTCCTAAACAACAGGTGTAGTCTAACAGTGAAATGCTTCATAAACAGCAGGTGTGTAGACTAACAGTGAAATGCTTCATAAACAACAGGTGTGGAGACTAACAGTGAAATGCTTCATAAACAACAGGTGTAGACTAACAGTGAAATGCTTCATAAACAGCAGGTGTGGAGACTAACAGTGAAATGCTTCATAAACAGCAGGTGTAGACTAACAGTGAAATGCTTCATAAACAACAGGTGTTGAGACTAACAGTGAAATTCTTACCTTCCCAACAATGGATATATACTAAATGTGAGGGGAAAGTCCAGGGCTCTGAGTACTTCCTGAATCCACTGTACATGAGGTACCCATCAAATCGACCAAAGAGTTCAAAATGTCCAGTGTTTCTGTGTTCATATTTCAGAAAGACATCTGGGTTCTTTAGACATTCATAATGATTTTTAAAAAATCCATGTTGCAAATTATTACTAACCCAATCAAAGTGGGGAACAATGAGGGCCTTCTACACCTTCAGAGAAGGGCTAACCAATCACAGTGAGGGCCTTCTACACCTTCAGAGAAGGGCTAACCAATCACAGTGGAGAACAGTGAGGGCCTTCTACACCTTCAGAGAAGGGCTAACCAATCACAGTGAGGGCCTTCTACACCTTCAGAGAAGGGCTAACCAATCACAGTGGAGAACAGTGAGGGCCTTCTACACCTTCAGAGAAGGGCTAACCAATCACAGTGGAGAACAGTGAGGGCCTTCTACACCTTCAGAGAAGGGCTAACCAATCACAGTGGAGAACAATGAGGGCCTTCTACACCTTCAGAGAAGGGCTAACCAATCACAGTGGGGAACAATGAGGGCCTTCTACACCTTCAGAGAAGGGCTAACCAATCACAGTGGGGAACAATGAGGGCCTTCTACACCTTCAGAGAAGGGCTAACCAATCACAGTGGAGAACAGTGAGGGCCTTCTACACCTTCAGAGAAGGGCTAACCAATCACAGTGGGGAACAATGAGGGCCTTCTACACCTTCAGAGAAGGGCTAACCAATCACAGTGGAGAACAATGAGGGCCTTCTACACCTTCAGAGAAGGGCTAACCAATCACAGTGGAGAACAATGAGGGCCTTCTACACCTTCAGAGAAGGGCTAACCAATCACAGTGAGGGCCTTCTACACCTTCAGAGAAGGGCTAACCAATCACAGTGGAGAACAGTGAGGGCCTTCTACACCTTCAGAGAAGGGCTAACCAATCACAGTGAGGGCCTTCTACACCTTCAGAGAAGGGCTAACCAATCACAGTGGGGAACAATGAGGGCCTTCTACACCTTCAGAGAAGGGCTAACCAATCACAGTGGGGAACAGTGAGGGCCTTCTACACCTTCAGAGAAGGGCTAACCAATCACAGTGGGGAACAATGAGGGCCTTCTACACCTTCAGAGAAGGGCTAACCAATCACAGTGGAGAACAATGAGGGCCTTCTACACCTTCAGAGAAGGGCTAACCAATCACAGTGGGGAACAATGAGGGCCTTCTACACCTTCAGAGAAGGGCTAACCAATCACATTTTGACTTATAATGGGTGGGACAGTTGACTAGAAACCTCCGCACAATTGCTAGCTGTCGTTTCCCAAGGTCTAGCTAGCAGTCGTTTCCCAAGGTCTGGCTAGCAGTCGTTTCCCAAGGTCTAGCTAGCAGTCGTTTCCCAAGGTCTAGCTAGCAGTCGTATCCCAAGGTCTAGCTAGCAATGTTTTTGTTGTGGGCTAATTTTCAGTGGCTGCCGCAGGTGTTATCGAAGAGGATGTTGTTGCTCATTTGTTAGCTTCTCCCCTTTTCAAGAATAACTTTCAACAAGAAGTTATGTTTCTCAAATTATCAGTGGAATTGTGTTTTTACTGCGCTTCCTGTTGTTAGCCATCTCTTTTGAAAAATATATCTTGAGAGTTGAGTTACTGCCTGCACATTATATAGCGCTGAAACTAGGCTGCGTGCACGTGAAGATGCACTACATGACCAAAAGTATGTGGACACCTGCTTGTTGAATATCTCATTCCAAAATCATGGGCATTAATATGGAGTTGGTCCCTCCCCTGTAACAGCCTCCACTAGTCCTGGAAGGCTTTCCACTAGATGTTGGAACATTGCTGAGGGGGACTTGCTTCCATTCAGCCACAAGAGCATTTGTGAGGTCAGGCACTTATGTTGGGCGATTAGGCCTGGCTCGCAGTCGGCGTTCCAATTCATCCTAAAGGTGTTCAATGGGGTTGAGGTCAGGGCTCTGCAGGCCAGTCAAGTTCTTCCACGCCGATCTCCGACAAACCATTTCTGTATGGGCCTCGCTTTGTCCACGGAGGCATTGTCATGCTGAAACAGGAAAGGGCCTTCCCCAAACTGTTGCCACAAAGTTGGGTGCACAGAATCATCTAGTTCATTAGAACGTGCGTCGAAGATGTCGTTCCCATAGCAACGATAAAAACATTCCCTAACCAGAAACCGTGGATTGATGGCAGCATTCGAGTGAAACTGAAAGCGCTTCTACCACTGCTTTTAATCAGGGCAAGGTGTCTGGCAACATGACTGAATACAAACAGTGCAGCTATTCGCTCCGCAAGGCTATTAAACAAGCTAAGCGTTACAGAGACAAAGTGGAATCTCAATTCAACGGCTCAGACACAAGAGGCATGTGGCAGGGTCTACAGTCAATCACGGACTACAAGATGAAATCCAGCCCAGTCACGGACCAGGATGTCTTGCTCCCAGGCAGACTAAATAACTTTTTGCCCGCTTTGAGGACAATACAGTGCCACTGACACGGCCTGCAACGGAAACATGCGGTCTCTCCTTCACTGCAGCCGAGGTGAGTAAGACATTTAAACGTGTTAACCCTCGCAAGGCTGCAGGCCCAGACGGCATCCCCAGCCGCGCCCTCAGAGCATGCGCAGACCAGCTGGCCGGTGTGTTTACGGACATATTCAATCAATCCCTATACCAGTCTGCTGTTCCCACATGCTTCAAGAGGGCCACCATTGTTCCTGTTCCCAAGTAAGCTAAGGTAACTGAGCTAAACGACTACCGCCCCGTAGCACTCACTTCCGTCATCATGAAGTGCTTTGAGAGACTAGTCAAGGACCATATCACCTCCACCCTACCTGACACCCTAGACCCACTCCAATTTGCTTACCGCCCAAATAGGTCCACAGACGATGCAATCTCAACCACACTGCACACTGCCCTAACCCACCTGGACAAGAGGAATACCTATGTGAGAATGCTGTTCATCGACTACAGCTCGGCATTCAACACCATAGTACCCTCCAAGCTCGTCATCAAGCTCGAGACCCTCGGTCTGGCCCAGTGCAACTGGGTACTGGACTTCCTGACGGGCCGCCCCAGGTGGTGAGGGTAGGCAACAACATCTCCTCCCCGCTGATCCTCAACACGTCGGGCCCCACAAGGGTGCGTTCTGAGCCCTCTCCTGTACTCCCTGTTCACCCACGACTCGTGGCCACGCACGCTCCAACTCAATCATCAAGTTTGCGGACGACACAACAGTGGTAGGCTTGATTACCAACAACGACGAGACGGCCTACAGGGAGGAGGTGAGGGCCCTCGGAGTGTGGTGTCAGGAAAATAACCTCACACTCAACGTCAACAAAACTAAGGAGATGATTGTGGACTTCAGGAAACAGCAGAGGGAACACCCCCTATCCACATCGATGGAACAGTAGTGGAGAGGGTAGCTGTTTTAAGTTCCTCATACACATCACAGACAAACTGAATTGGTCCACTCACACTGACAGCGTCGTGAAGAAGGCGCAGCAGCGCCTATTCAACCTCAGGAGGCTGAAGAAATGCTTGTCACCAAAAGCACTCACAAACTTCTACAGATGCACAATCGAGAGCATCCTGGCGGGCTGTATCACCGCCTGGTACGGCACCTGCTCCGCCCTCAACCGTAAGGCTCTCCAGAGGGTAGTGAGGACTGCACATTATCACCGGGGGCAAACTACCTGCCCTCCAGGACACCTACACCACCCGTTGTTACAGGAAGGCCATAAAGATCATCAAGGACATCAACCACCTTGAACCACTGCCTGTTCACCCCGCTATCATCCAGAAGGCGAGGTCAGTACAGGTGCATCAAAGCTGGGACCGAGAGACTGAAAAACAGCTTCTATCTCAAGGCCATCAGACTGTTAAACAGCCACCACTAACAGTGAGTGGCTGCTGCCAACACACTGTCATTGACACTGACCCAACTCCAGCCATTTTAATAATGGGAATTGATGGGAATTATGTAAATATATCACTAGCCACTTTAAACAATGCTACCTTATATAATGTTACTTACCCTACATTATTCATCTCATATGCATATGTATATACTGTACTCTACATCATCGACTGCATCCTTATGTAACACATGTATCACTAGCCACTTTAACTATGCCACTTTGTTTACTTTGTCTACACACTCATCTCATATGTATATACTGTACTCGATACCATCTACTGTATGCTGCTCTGTACCATCACTCATTCATATATCCTTATGTACATATTCCTTATCCCCTTACACTGTGTATAAGACATAGTTTTGGAATTGTTATTAGATTACTTGTTGGTTATCACTGCATTGTCGGAACTAGAAGCACAAGCATTTCGCTAACTGCATTTAACATCTGCTAACCATGTGTATGTGACAAATAAAATTTGATTTGATTTGATTTGATCTACAATGTCATTGTATGCTGTAGAGTTAAGGTTTTCCTTCACTGGTACAAAGTGACCTAGTCTGAACCATGAAAAACAGCCCCAGACCATTATTCCTCCTCCACCAAACTTTACAGTTGGCACTATGCATTCAGCAGGTACTATTCTATTATATATATATATATTTAGCATCCGCTAAACTCAGAATCGTCCATCAAACTTCCAGATGGTGAAGCGTGATTCATCACTCCAGAGAACGTGTTTCCACTGCTCCAGAGTCCATTGGCGGCAAGCTTTACACCACTCCAGCCGACGCTTGACATTGTGCATGGTGATCTTAGGCTTGTGTGCAGCTGCTCTGCCATGGAAACCCATTTCATGAAGCTCCCTGACGAACAGTTCTTGTGCTGATGTTGCTTCCAGAGGCTTTCTGGTTCTCGGTAGTTGTGAGTGTTGCAACTGAGGACAGATGATTTTTACACACTACTCGTGTACTTGTGTGGCCTACCACTTCGTGGCTGAGCCGTTGTTGCTCCTAGATGTTTCCACTTCACAATAAACAGCACTTACAGTTGACCGGGGCAGCTCTAGCAGGGCAGAAAATTTGACACACTGACTTGTTGGAAAAGTAGCATCCTATGATGGTGTTACTGAGCTCTTCAGTACGGGCCATTCTACTGCCAATGTTTGTCTAAGGAGATTGCATGTCTCTGTGCTCGATTTTATACACCTGTCAGCAACGGGTGTGGCTGAAATTGCCGAATCCACAAATTTGAAGGGATGTCCACATCATTTTGTGTATATATAGTCTATTTCATGTGCTTTGCGATTGTGTAGGCTACTTTGTGCATGATTTCTCGTTGTGCTAAATCATTGATAAGTCCTATACCTCCACTACACTACTTTGATATAAGCATCAGTGGGGGAAGTGAGTATATGTACTGAAACAGCTATACACCTCCACTACACTACTGACCCTTTTGTGTTTTTACAAAAAAACCTCTCCTACATCAGTGCGTTAGTATTATTGTCCTTTCAGCATCAAGAACCTGTCACACACTTAAGGCCTATAATCGATATAAAGACTTCAGGTATTCACATTTCCAGAAAGAAGTGTATATATTTGGTCTGGTCGAAGAAGCGCGGTTTCATGGCTTACTGAATAGAAGCGGATAATTATGAGTTTATTTTTTTTTTGTCTGCTGGTCTTGGAAATAATTGATTCCTCACTGTCCCAAGACCGAGTATCCTACAAATGTATCTGACACCGAGACAAGACCGAGACACTCAAAATGTGGTCTGAAGACTGGACTAGAGGACCTAGACCCGTATCCACACACTACAACACGGGACTGTATGTTCGTCAACAGAAACAGAACGGAGGGTAAGATGCGGTTTATTTACACAGCAACACAGTCTAGTCAGGATAACGACTCGTCTGCCTCTGTTCGACTCCCTGGGATCAGGGTCCAGAGTAAGTCTCCGCTGCAGACTCGTTGAAGTAGAATTTATCATCCAAATCGAGGTAAGTGATCGCTGTTCTAATTTCCAGGAGCTGTTTACGATCATAGGAAATGACTGCGGAGAAATTATCTACGTATAAAGTTAAGATCAGTGTAAAAAACAAAACACATAATAGCAGAATTAGTCATGTTTTTTTTTTTTTACGAATTCATTGTTCTGTGGCGCTATTTTCTTCTATGGTATAGAAGGGCGTTGGCAGCGATTAAATGGGTGTTCTGCCACCTACTGCGCAGGTGGATAATAAACATGAAGTAATGCAGGGCAAAACAAATCCTATATATATATAAATATATATATATACAGTACAAGTTAAAAGTTTGGACACACCTTCTCATTCAAGGGGTTTTCTTTATTCTTACAATTTTCTACATTGTAGAATAATAGTGAAGACATTCAAACTATGAAATAACACATATGGAATCATGTAGTAACCAAAAAAGTGTTTATATACAAGTCAAAATATTTAATAGTTGAGTTTCTTCAATGTAGCCACCCTTTGCCTTGATGACTGCTGTGCACACTCGTGGCAAACTTTTGTCTAGTACTGTATATATCCATAAACTACCAATAACTACATTTAAATTTAATTAAAATCAGCTTTTCTAACACCATTCTACTCAGGTCCGGTTCAGAAGGATCCTGTGACGGCGGGACAGTTTCTGGCGACAGAAGTCAGTGCAGTGCTTCTGCCATGAAGTCTCTTGGAGGCCCCAAAAAAACTTCTCGGGCTGCAGATATGATGTCCGACCTCCTGGACACTTGTGGCTATAAATGCGACAAAAATCCACCATCTTTACAATAAGTGGGTCACTGCTAGACGGGATACACTTTATGTCAAATTAACGTCAAAAGTTTTTTTTTCAAATAATTTTAAAAATCCAAATGCAGATTGCTTGATTGACGTATAACGTTTGCAACTGGTTGTGATGCATCTTCTTCTTCAACACTGCGGCCTCTTGACCCTTCAACTCCCTGAACCGCGTCCACATAGTAGAATTGCTTTACAGCCCTGATCCTTGACCCTTCAACTTATCTATGAACATTTGAACATCTTGGCCATGTTCTGTTATAATCTCCACCCGGCACAGCCAGAAGAGGACTGGCCACCCCACATAGCCTGGTTCCTCTCTAGGTTTCTTCCTAGGTTCCTGCTTTTCTAGGGAGTTTTTCCTAGCCACCGTGCTTCTACACCTGCATTGCTTGCTGTTTGGGGTTTTAGGCTGGGTTTCTGTACAGCACTTTGAGATATCAGCTGATGTAAGAAGGGCTTTATGAATAAGTGTTATTTGGTCATTGGCCTTTCTGAGAGTGGGTTATTGGGTGACTTACATAATTATCTAAATTAGGTCATATTAGGGTACAATCCATTGCTATAGTATAGTAGACTAGAGGCTGCCTGTCCTGCTGTAATTAATCTCCAGTCCTATAGATGGCAGCAACACTAGAGTCACCCACTCTGAGCGCCGACGAGAGGAGGAAGAGGAAGAAAGACAAGGCAAGGCTCCTGTCGTTGGGTTTTTTCTAGACGGGATACAGTTTATGTCAAAAATGGCGTAACAGGTTAGGAGAATATACCCAGCAGTTTAGGATAATTAACGTACCGGTTTAGGAGAATTAGGTTAATGTTATGAAAAAGGGTTACGGGTAGCTAAAATTGATTTTTTAAATTATTTTGTTTTACTTTTGACGTTAATTTGACATAAAGTGTATCCCATCTAGCAGCGACCCGCGCGTCGTCGACTGCAGCCTTGCGTGACAACACCAGAAAAGGGGGATTCGTGTTTCGCGTAATGCTGTTTATTCTGTCTCTCGACAATTTGTTAATCTCGAAGGGGGGGGGAATCGTATATTTTCACGTTTAATCGACACGTCGAACAATGTAAAATGTTCTAGTTTGTGTTGTAAAGTGGATAAAAGTTAAGGAAAACCTTGAAATGGAGGCTTGCTGAGCAAAATGGCTGGGCGCACTGAAATGTGAAACATTTGTAAGGTTAAACAGTATCGGCAGAAATAACTGGCACGCAAGGGCGCAGAAATACCTTCTTTTTCCACCTCTGGATGTGAAACATCACTGTAAGCCATTTGTTAGTGGCATAATTTCTGTTTTATTAATTAGATGTTTTTTTTTTTTTTTTTTTTTCCGATACCTGCATTTTATCGATATAACTTCGTCGTGTATTTTTCCATCGGATTTGACCGCATTCTGTTATTGTCTCGACGCTGTGGATTAAAACACCAGAGAACAACAGCCCACCGAGTCGGGAGTCGTTTTTGATGTGACTATATTGTTGTTTTTCGACAGACACTGATGAGATTGTCTGCGGATGTGCGAACTAATCGATCTTAATTAGAAAACGCTCTGCTATTGTTGACTTTCAGACACAGCAGCTGGGGGGTTTTAACTCTGGGAAAAAGACACCTGCCCCAGTTATTGTAAAAAAAAAAAAACAACCAGACACCTTTTTAATTGACCCTTTCAACACTTGACTTTTTTTTTCAACAGATAAATATCCCTAAATAAACCTGCAATCATGGGTGAATTCCTGAAATACATCGACTACGATCACAAGACCAGTTTCCTGAAGATGTTGAACCAGCAGAGGATGGAAGGGGACCACTGTGACGTTGTGGTTGTGGTGGAAAACGTTGAGTTCAGAGCTCACCGCTGTGTCCTGGCCGCCTGCAGCATCTACTTCAAGAAGCTGTTTAAAAAACAGAACGATGTGGACAACTCCATCGTGGAGCTCGACTTCATCCGTTCAGACATCTTCGAGGAGGTCCTCAATTACATGTACACCGCCAGGCTCGCCGTCCGCAAAAAGGACATCAACCTCATGATGTCATCCGGACAGGTCCTGGGGATCACGTTCCTCGACAACCTGTGTTCACAGAAACGTGAGCCCAACATGAAGCCGAGTCGTGAGAACCAGGCGCCAGGGGACGGTATGAGAGCCCAGGATGCCATTTTGAAAGAGTTGGCCATGGAGGAGGTGAGGAAGAACAGCTTCTACGATGGAGGGATGGAGGCCATGGGCTCCGGGGGGCCTCACGGGGTCCCTCCTCACTTCGGCGGGAACATGTCTAAAGACCCCCACAGCGCCCACGGCTGGACCTCCTCTTCCTCCTCCTCCAGCGATATGAAGCTTGACTACCTGCTGTACGGCCACCGCTCTGACGGCATCCACCCGGGAATGAAACCAGGCGGAGAAGGCCCCAAGAAAGACAAGTCCCACCTGGCCCACCGTCCGTTCGCTTGCGAGGTGTGCCCCAAAACCTTTACCACCCAGGCCCACCTCAAAGAGCACCTGAAGATCCACACGGGCTTTAAACCGCACCGCTGCCTGGTCTGTGGCAAGGCGTTCATACGAGGGCCCGACTTAAAGCGGCACGAGAGGGTCCACAGCAACGAGAGACCCTTCGGATGCCAGATGTGTGAAAAGGCCTTCAAGCACAAGTCCCACCTGCGAGACCACGAGCGGCAGCACCGAGGGGAGAGGCCCTTCAACTGCGGCTCCTGTGAAAAGGCGTTCATCAAAGCGTCCGACCTGAAGCGCCACTGGAACACGATGCACAGCCAGCGCAGAACGCTGTCCCCCGCCGCCGCCGCCCCGGGCAGCATCCAGGGAGACACCGACACGCAGAGCCAGAGGGACTGGAAGCTAGAGGCTGGACCACACTCGTAAGGACAGACTGTTACACACACACACACCAAGCATACATAGTGACAGACACACACACCAAGCATACATAGTGACAGACACACACACCAAGCATACATAGTGACAGACACACACACACACACACCAAGCATACATAGTGACAGACACACACACACACACCAAGCATACATAGTGACAGACACACACACACACCAAGCATACATAGTGACAGACACACACACACACACAAGCATACATAGTGACAGACACACACACACACCAAGCATACATAGTGACAGACACACACACACACACCAAGCATACATAGTGACAGACACACACACACACCAAGCATACATAGTGACAGACACACACCAAGCATACATAGTGACAGACACACACCAAGCATACATAGTGACAGACACACACCAAGCATACATAGTGACAGACACACACACACACACACCAAGCATACATAGTGACACACACACACCAAGCATACACACACACAAGCATACATAGTGACACACACACACACACACACCAGCATACATAGTGACAGACAGACAGACACACACAACACACATAGTGACAGACAGACAAGCATACATAGTGACAGACACACACACACACACACCAAGCATACATAGTGACACACACACACACACACACACCAAGCATACATAGTGACACACACACACACACACACCAAGCATACATAGTGACAGACACACACACACACACACCAAGCATACATAGTGACACACACACCAAGCATACATAGTGACAGACAGACATGAATACACAGCCTGTGATATGTATTGATGTGTGATATCCCGATGAGAAGACGAAAGGATCGTAACTTGTCTGTTACTGGCATATGACCCAATGGACTCTAATCTGATCCTGTTGAATCGTTGAGCTATATGTATGTTTTTCATTTATTCCCCCCCCCCCATAAAAAAAATTATGTAAAAAATAATAATAATAATCATGTAAAACTTTACTTGTCTATGTACTTCTACGACCAGTATATTTTTCACAGGGAAAAACATTGTTACTATTTAGACAGATAGGGGAACGGGGAGGGAGGGGGCTGGGTTCTTCTCTATAATAATAATTATTATAACTTTATTACATTTTATCTGTAACATTTTTAAGTGTTTTTATTTTTTGTTTAACCTTCCTGGATTTTAAGAGAGAGAAGAAGAAGAAGAAGAAGAGAGAGAAAAAAAAATGATTCTCTGCATAAAATGTATTGTTCCGTATATTCTCCTACATGTTGATTCCTTTTGTTTTAAATGGATGTTTAGTTGTGCTGATTGATTGATATTTACACTGTACAAGGTAACCACAGTCACCATTCTTCATTTTGATACAGGTTAAACCAACGTCTTGGGCCTTTTGTTGTTGTTGTTGTTGTTGATGATGATAGACAGCAAGGCTCCCAAGTCAATTCTGGAAGTTAAAAGTTAAAAATCCAACCTTTTGATTTGACAAGCAATGTGAATCGTTGTCTGTTCACACCTTAGCAGCATGAATCCCGTCTAGATTTTACTGTTATACAGTATCACTAGCCCATCATCAAGATACCATCGGAGAGAGAGAGAGAGAGAGACACCACGTCTGTATATACTGTAGTGTGACTAGTTGCACAATTTAAAACATTTAGAACACAACACCGTTTTATGCACATTTAGCGTTGTTCTCTTACACACTGAAAATAAAACCATATTTGATGAGTTGATTTTTCTGATTGTCAACATCTGATTTCTTTTGTTTATGAATTCAGTACATGTACTTAATATACATGTCTATAGCAGTCCAGGGACAGGTGCTCTGGTCAAATGTGTCCCAAATGGCACTATTTTCGCTAATGTAAGTGCACTACTTTAGACCGGGGGTCCATAGAGCTCTAGACAAAAGTAGTGCACGATACAGGGAATAGGGTGCCATTTGGGAAGCGACCAGGCTACGGTGTTTATTTATCCTAAACTCAGAACAGTGCGTTCAGCGTGTGAGGGAAGAGGGTTTCGTGACATCCAGAGGCCTATTTTCAATTCTCTTCTCACGGAAGCAACGCAGTCATGCTAGCTAGTCACGCCCCCTCAACGATATAAACTCTCTGGATTGGATGATATTTCCTCACCAATCCAATGCTTTTAAATCCTTGTGGGGGAGTGAATGAGTGTATATTTAGGGGAAGTGGGGGGGGGGGGTTAATGCCCTGGTAAAACCCCTGACAACATGGAAAGAGGTATCATTATCCTATGAACATTTTGCACCTACAAATCAAATATATATATATTTTTAAATCAAACGTACTACTATTAATTTCACTGAACCACAGTTCAGAGTAGTTCAGAAACGGACATTTCAGTCCGTTTAGATGTTAGAAAATGGTAAAATAGATATCAGTTCAGCCAATCAGTGATGTGGGTCATTCATTTCTTCAGTAGTCTTCAGATCAGTGATCTGCTAATCTCAAGGAAGAACACGCTTCAGCTCCTAACCCCCCAAATCAACCCTTGACGCTCCTTTATGTGAAGTAGAAATACGGGATATCCGTAAACAACCGAGCGCAGATTCCACCTATCAGATGACAAGATAGAGGTACCCACCTTGTTGTTTATACTCGTTCAATTGAATCCGATCCAAGTGTCTTGGAGTTATGAGTTGATAACGTCAAGACAGGAAGGCAGGATGCATGTCGGAACAAGTTCGCTACTTTTCCTTCAACACTAGATGGTGTTCTGCACGCAGCTATACACTTCTATTGCCAATACAGATACTTTCAGAAACTATTCACACTAATTAGGGATTTAATTGTTTTTTTTGTGTGTGTCAACGATCGACACAAAATAAATATTTTTTAATGACTGAAAAATACAACGTTGATATATTTTTATTACGTAAGTAAATATTCAACCCTCTGAGTCAATACCTACCTTTGGCAGTGATTACAGCTGTGTCTTTCTTTTAATTTTTAATTTTACCTTTATTTAACCAGGCAAGTCAGTTAAGAACATATTCTTATTTTCAATGACGGCCTGGGAACAGTGGGTTAACTGCCTGTTCAGGGGCAGAACGACAGATTTGTACCTTGTCAGCTCAGGGGTTTGAACTCACAACCTTCCGGTTACTCATCCAACACTCTAACCACTAGGCTACGCTGCCGCCCCAGTATAACACACCTGGATTGTACAATATTTGCACGTTATTCTTCTTAACATTCTTCAAGTTCTGTCAATTTTCCAAGTCTTGCCTATAGATTTTCAACCTGATTTAAGTCAAAACTGTAACTAGGTCACTCAGGAACATTCAACATTGTCTTGGTAAGCAACTCCAGTGTATATTTGTCCTTGTGTTTTAGGTTATTGTCCTGCTGAAAGGGTAAAGTCATCTCCCAGTGTCTGTTGGAAAGCAGACTGAACCAGGTTTTCCTCTTAACTCTATTCCGTAACATCCCATCATGCTTAGGGTCATGTATAAAAATGTCCAGTTGCCCACTATTTTGCCTACCATGGCTAGAAGAAGAGATCTCAGGGACTTTGGGGTCTCAAAGGAGCATAGGGGGTTTAAAGTGTGTGTGTTTGTGTCTGTCTGTCTGTCTGTCTGTCTGTCTGTCTGTCTGTCTGTCTGTCTGTCTGTCTGTCTGTCTCAGTCACCAGATCTCAACCCAATTGATTTGACTTATGGGAGATTCTGGAGTGACGCCTGAGACGTTGTTTTCCACCACCATCAACAAAACACCAAATGATGGAATTTCTCCACGGCAGAACGGTGTCTCATCCCTCCAATAGAGTTCAAGACACCTGTAGAATCTATACCGAGGTGTATTGAATCTGTTCTGGTAGTGGCCCAACACCCTATCAAGACACCTGTAGAATCTATACCGAGGTGTATTGAATCTGTTCTGGTGGCCCAACACCCTATCAAGACACCTGTAGAATCTATACCGAGGTGTATTGAATCTGTTCTGGTGGCCCAACACCCTATCAAGACACCTGTAGAATCTATACCGAGGTGTATTGAATCTGTTCTGGTAGTGGCCCAACACCCTATCAAGACACCTGTAGAATCTATACCGAGGTGTATTGAATCTGTTCTGGTAGTGGCCCAACACCCTATCAAGACACCTGTAGAATCTATACCGAGGTGTATTGAATCTGTTCTGGTGGCCCAACACCCTATCAAGACACCTGTAGAATCTATACCGAGGTGTATTGAATCTGTTCTGGTAGTGGCCCAACACCCTATCAAGACACCTGTAGAATCTATACCGAGGTGTATTGAATCTGTTCTGGTGGCCCAACACCCTATCAAGACACCTGTAGAATCTATACCGAGGTGTATTGAATCTGTTCTGGTAGTGGCCCAACACCCTATCAAGACACCTGTAGAATCTATACCGAGGTGTATTGAATCTGTTCTGGTAGTGGCCCAACACCCTATCAAGACACTTGATGTTGGTGTTTCCTTCTAATGTAGATAACTAAGATTCAAGGTTAGCACTGATATTGGGAAGGGTTTGGGGAGTAGTTCATTGAAGGTAAGTAAGGATTCTATTCTCAAAATGTTTTCCATTGTCAGGCAGAGGAATTCAGCTCATCCAACCAGTCTCTTGATACAAAGAAAAGCCCAGAGCCAGCAATCACACACACACGGATGCACACATAGGACACACACACACACACGGATGCACACACACACACGGATGCACACATAGGACACACACACACACACACACACACACGGATGCACACATAGGACACACACACACACACACACACACATAGGACACACACACACGGATGCACACACACACGGATGCACACACACACACACACACACACACACACACACACACACACACACACACACACACACACACACACGGATGCACACATAGGACACACACACACAGATGCACACACACGACACACACACACACGGGTGCACACATAGGACACACACACACACGGATGCACACACACACGGATGCACACACACGACACACACGACACACGGGTGCACACATAGGACACACACACACATGAATGCACGCATACACTTACACACGCAGAGCCTGTAATCAACCACCCACACACACACACACACACACACACACACAAGCGCGGCTGTACAAAACACGTCTCCAAAATACACTTCCTTTGCACAGCTGTGATAAAACACATACGTTCTGTGTTCAGCTAACACAGTATCTAGTATTGCCTAGCTGTATTACTCTGTGTCATTAAAACAGGAGGCCAGATCACAGTACTGCCCAACAGGAAACTATCTCACTAATTAGTCCCTCGTGCTTCAGTCAGTTCCTCTATGTAATATCCTTTAGGTCCTGTATGTAAGGTCCATTGTGTTAAAGCCAGTCCTCTATGTAAGGTCCATTGTGTTAAAGCCAGTCCTCTATGTAAGGTCCATTGTGTTAAAGCCAGTCCTCTATGTAAGGTCCATAGTGTTAAAGCCAGTCCTCTATGCAAGGTCCATTGTGTTAAAGCCAGTCCTCTATGCAAGGTCCATTGTGTTAAAGCCAGTCCTCTTTGTAAGGTCCATTGTGTTAAAGCCAGTCCTCTTTGTAAGGTCCATTGTGTTAAAGCCAGTCCTCTATGTAAGGTCCATTGTGTTAAAGCCAGTCCTCTATGTAAGGTCCATTGTGTTAAAGCCAGTCCTCTATGTAAGGTCCATTGTGTTAAAGCCAGTCCTCTATGTAAGGTCCATTGTGTTAAAGCCAGTCCTCTATGTAAGGTCCATTGTGTTAAAGCCAGTCCTCTATGTAAGGTCCATTGTGTTAAAGCCAGTCCTCTATGTAAGGTCCATTGTGTTAAAGCCAGTCCTCTATGTAAGGTCCATTGTGTTAAAGCCAGTCCTCTATGTAAGGTCCATTGTGTTAAAGCCAGTCCTCTATGTAAGGTCCATTGTGTTAAAGCCAGTCCTCTATGTAAGGTCCATTGTGTTAAAGCCAGTCCTCTTTGTAAGGTCCATTGTGTTAAAGCCAGTCCTCTATGTAAGGTCCATTGTGTTAAAGCCAGTCCTCTATGTAAGGTCCATTGTGTTAAAGCCAGTCCTCTACGTAAGGTCCATTGTGTTAAAGCCAGTCCTCTATGTAAGGTCCATTGTGTTAAAGCCAGTCCTCTATGTAAGGTCCATTGTGTTAAAGCCAGTCCTCTATGTAAGGTCCATTGTGTTAAAGCCAGTCCTCTATGTAAGGTCCATTGTGTTAAAGCCAGTCCTCTATGTAAGGTCCATGGTGTTAAAGCCAGTCCTCTATGTAAGGTCCATTGTGTTAAAGCCAGTCCTCTATGTAAGGTCCATTGTGTTAAAGCCAGTCCTCTATGTAAGGTCCATTGTGTTAAAGCCAGTCCTCTATGTAAGGTCCATTGTGTTAAAGCCAGTCCTCTATGTAAGGTCCATTGTGTTAAAGCCAGTCCTCTATGTAAGGTCCATTGTGTTAAAGCCAGTCCTCTATGTAAGGTCCATTGTGTTAAAGCCAGTCCTCTATGTAAGGTCCATAGTGTTAAAGCCAGTCCTCTATGTAAGGTCCATTGTGTTAAAGCCAGTCCTCTATGTAAGGTCCATTGTGTTAAAGCCAGTAAAGCCAGTCCTCTATGTAAGGTCCATAGTGTTAAAGCCAGTCCTCTATGTAAGGTCCATTGTGTTAAAGCCAGTCCTCTATGTAAGGTCCATAGTGTTAAAGCCAGTCCTCTATGTAAGGTCCATTGTGTTAAAGCCAGTCCTCTATGTAAGGTCCATAGTGTTAAAGCCAGTCCTCTATGTAAGGTCCATTGTGTTGGGGTTGGAACCAGGTGTGAAAGAAGACAAGACTAAACCAATGGAAAATGAAACTAATGGATCAGCGATTGGCTAGAACGTCGGTGACGTCGACCGTCGAACAAGGAGAGGGACCGACTTCTCTCCTTCTCTCCACCCTCCTCTCTCTCCTTCTCTCCACCCTCCTCTCTATCCTTCCCTCCACCCTCCTCCCTATCCTTCCCTCCACCCTCCTCTCTCTCCTCCTCTCTCCTTCCCTCTTCCCTCCTCTCTCTCCTTCTCTCCACCCTCCTCTCTATCCTTCTCTCCACCCTCCTCCCTATCCTCCTCTCTCCTTCCCTCTTCCCTCCTCTCTCTCCTTCTCTCCACCCTCCTCTCTATCCTTCCCTCCACCCTCCTCTCTCTCCTCCTCTCTCCTTCCCTCTTCCCTCCTCTCTCTCCTTCTCTCCACCCTCCTCTCTATCCTTCTCTCCATCCTCCTCCCTATCCTCCTCTCTCCTTCCCTCTTCCCTCCTCTCTCTCCTTCTCTCCACCCTCCTCTCTATCCTCCTCCCTCCTTCCCTCTTCCCTCCTCTCTCTCCTTCTCTCCACCCTCCTCCCTATCCTTCCCTCCACCCTCCTCCCTATCCTTCTCTCCACCCTCCTCCCTATCCTTCCCCCTTCTCTCCTCCTCTCTCCTTCCCTCCACCCTCCTCCCTATCCTTCCCTCCACCCTCCTCCCTATCCTTCCCTCCACCCTCCTCCCTATCCTTCCCTCCACCCTCCTCCCTATCCTTCCCTCCACCCTCCTCCCTATCCTTCCCTCCACCCTCCTCCCTATCCTTCCCTCCACCCTCCTCCCTATCCTTCCCTCCACCCTCCTCCCCATCCTTCCCTCTACCCTCCTCCCTATCCTTCCCTCTTCTCTCCTCCTCTCTCCTTCCCTCTTCCCTCCTCTCTATCCTTCCCTCCACCCTCCTCCCTATCCTTCCCTCTTCTCTCCTCCTCTCTCCTTCCCTCCACCCTCCTCCCTATCCTTCCCTCCACCCTCCTCCCTATCCTTCCCTCCACCCTCCTCCCTATCCTTCCCTCCACCCTCCTCCCCATCCTTGCCTCAACCCTCCTCCCTATCCTTCCCTCTTCTCTCCTCCTCTCTCATTCCCTCTACCCTCCTCTCTCTCCTCCTCTCTCCTTCCCTCTTCCCTCCTCTCTCTCCTTCCCTCCTCTCTCTCCTTCCCTCCTCTCTCTCCTCCCTCTTCCCTCCTCTCTCTCCTTCCCTCTTCCCTCCTCTCTCTCCTTCCCTCCTCTCTCTCCTTCCCTCCACCCCCCTCTCTCCTTCCCTCTCTCCTTCCCTCTCTCATTCCCTCTACCCTCCTCTCTCCTTCCCTCTCTCCTTCCCTCTCTCCTCCTCTCTCTCCTTCCCTCCCTCCTTCCCTCTACCCTCCTCTCTCTCCTTCCCTCTCTCCTTCCCTCTACCCTCCTCTCTGCCTAGCTCCCTGGTGTTTAGTGGAAGCCCAGGGTCGTTTCTCTGCATCTCTATGAAGTGTGTGTTCATACACAGTACCAGTCTAAAGTACTTTACTCAATCCAGGCTTTTTCTCATTTTTATTTGACTCTTTTCTACATTGTAGAATCTAAAATATATTTGATTAACACTTTTTTGGTTACTACATAATTCCATATGTGTTATTTCATAGTTTTGATGTCTTCACAAATGTAGAAAATAGTTCAAATTAAGAAAAACCCTGGAATGAGTAGGTGTGTCCAAACAGGCCTTTTGCTACCCTGTGTGTGTGTGTGTGTGTGTGTGTGTGTGTGTGTGTGTGTGTGTGTGTGTGTGTGTGTCTGTGTCTGTGTGTGTGTCTGTGTCTGTGTCTGTGTCTGTGTCTGTGTCTGTGTGTGTGTGTGTGTGTGTGTGTGTGTGTGTGTGTGTGTGTGTGTGTGTGTGTGTGTGGCCATGTGTCTTGGGGAGTTCTATTGAGAGAGAGAGTGTCTTGGGGAGTTCTAGAGAGAGAGAGAGAGAGAGAGAGAGAGAGAGAGAGAGAGAGAGAGAGAGAGTGTGTGTGAGAATGTGTGTGTGTTGAACACCCGGTTTCCATTACCCCGGCAGGCACACACACACACACACACACACACACACACACACACACACACACACACACACACACACACACACACACACACACACACACACACACACACACACACACACAGGGTAGCAAGGCCTACGAGCGTAGTTCCCTTCCTGGGCCAGACCACAGACCTCCTGCCTCCAGTCTCCGCCCTGCTCTGCCTTCCCAGAAAAATACCAGCATCTCATTAAAACACTATCGTTACATCTCAACACACAGCTCAGTATTCATACCTGTTTAGAAGGTATTCATACCTGTTTAGAAGGTATTCAGACCTGTTTAGATGGTATTCATACCCTGTTTAGATGGTATTCAGACCTGTTTAGATGGTATTCAGACCTGTTTAGATGGTATTCATACCCTGTTTAGATGGTATTCATACCCTGTTTAGATGGTATTCATACCCTGTTTAGATGGTATTCATACCCTGTTTAGATGGTATTCATACCCTGTTTAGATGGTATTCAACCCCTGTTTAGATGGTATTCATACCCTGTTTAGATGGTATTCATACCCTGTTTAGATGGTATTCATACCCTGTTTAGATGGTATTCAGACCTGTTTAGAAGGTATTCATACCTGTTTAGAAGGTATTCAGACCTGTTTAGATGGTATTCATACCTGTTTAGAAGGTATTCAGACCTGTTTAGATGGTATTCAGACCTGTTTATATGGTATTCAGACCTGTTTAGAAGGTATTCAGACCTGTTTAGAAGGTATTCATACCTGTTTAGAAGGTATTCAGACCTGTTTAGATGGTATTCAGACCTGTTTAGAAGGTATTCAGACCTGTTTAGAAGGTATTCAGACCTGTTTAGATGGTATTCAGACCTGTTTAGATGGTATTCAGACCTGTTTAGAAGGTATTCAGACCTGTTTAGATGGTATTCATACCCTGTTTAGATGGTATTCATACCCTGTTTAGATGGTATTCATACCGTGTTTAGATGGTATTCATACCCTGTTTAGATGGTATTCATAACCTGTTTAGATGGTATTCAACCCCTGTTTAGATGGTATTCAACCCCTGTTTAGATGGTATTCATACCCTGTTTAGATGGTATTCATACCTGTTTAGAAGGTATTCAGACCTGTTTAGATGGTATTCATACCTGTTTAGAAGTTATTCATACCTGTTTAGAAGGTATTCATACCTGTTTAGAAGGTATTCAGACCTGTTTAGATGGTATTCAGACCTGTTTAGAAGGTATTCAGACCTGTTTAGATGGTATTCATACCTGTTTAGATGGTATTCAGACCTGTTTAGATGGTATTCAGACCTGTTTAGAAGGTATTCAGACCTGTTTAGATGGTATTCAGACCTGTTTAGAATGTAATCAGACCTGTTTAGATGGTATTCAGACCTGTTTAGATGGTATTCATACCCCTGTTTAGATGGTATTCATACCTGTTTAGATGGTATTCATACCCTGTTTAGATGGTATTCATACCTGTTTAGATGGTATTCATACCTGTTTAGATGGTATTCATACCTGTTTAGATGGTATTCATACCCTGTTTAGAAGGTATTCATACCCTGTTTAGAAGGTATTCATACCTGTTTAGATGGTATTCATACCTGTTTAGATGGTATTCATACCTGTTTAGAAGGTATTCATACCCTGTTTAGATGGTATTCAACCCCTGTTTAGATGGTATTCAGACCTGTTTAGATGGTATTCATACCTGTTTAGATGGTATTCATACCCTGTTTAGATGGTATTCATACCTGTTTAGATGGTATTCAGACCTGTTTAGATGGTATTCAGACCTGTTTAGAATGTATTCAGACCTGTTTAGATGGTATTCAGACCTGTTTAGAAGGTATTCAGACCTGTTTAGATGGTATTCATTCATTAGAAGGTATTCATACCCTGTTTAGATGGTATTCATACCCTGTTTAGAAGCTTGTACAGTGTCTTCAGACCTGTTCAGAAGGTATTCATACCTGTTTAGAAGGTATTCAGACCTGTTTAGAAGGTATTCAGACCTGTTTAGAAGGTATTCATACCTGTTTAGAAGGTATTCAGACCTGTTTAGAAGGTATTCAGACCTGTTTAGAAGGTATTCAGACCTGTTTAGATGGTATTCATACCCTGTTTAGATGGTATTCATACCCTGTTTAGAAGGTATTCAGACCTGTTTAGATGGTATTCAGACCTGTTTAGAAGGTATTCATACCTGTTTAGATGGTATTCAGACCTGTTTAGATGGTATTCAGACCTGTTTAGATGGTCCTAGTATTCAGACCTGTTTAGATGGTATTCATACCTGTTTAGATGGTATTCATACCCTGTTTATATGGTATTCACACCTGTTTAGATGGTATTCAACCCCTGTTTAGAAGGTATTCATACCCTGTTTAGATGGTATTCATACCCTGTTTAGAAGCTTGTACAGTGTCTTCAGACCTGTTCAGAAGGTATTCATACCTGTTTAGAAGGTATTCAGACCTGTTTAGAAGGTATTCAGACCTGGTATTCAGACCTGTTTAGAAGGTATTCAGACCTGTTTAGAAGTTATTCAGACCTGTTTAGATGGTATTCAACCCCTGTTTAGAAGGTATTCATACCCTATTTAGAAGGTATTCAGACCTGTTTAGATGGTATTCATACCCTGTTTAGATGGTATTCATAACCTGTTTAGATGGTATTCAACCCCTGTTTAGATGGTATTCAACCCCTGTTTAGAAGGTATTCATACCTGTTTAGATGGTATTCATACCTGTTTAGATGGTATTCAGACCTGTTTAGAAGGTATTCAGACCTGTTTAGATGGTATTCAGACCTGTTTAGAAGGTATTCCTACCTGTTTAGATGGTATTCAGACCTGTTTAGATGGTATTCATACCCTGTTTAGATGGTATTCAGACCTGTTTAGATGGTATTCAGACCTGTTTAGATGGTATTCAGACCTGTTTAGAAGGTATTCATACCTGTTTAGATGGTGTTCAGACCTGTTTAGAAGGTATTCAGACCTGTTTAGATGGTATTCAGACCTGTTTAGAAGGTATTCAGACCTGTTTAGAAGGTATTCATACCTGTTTAGAAGGTATTCAGACCTGTTTAGAAGGTATTCAGACCTGTTTAGAAGGTATTCATACCTGTTTAGAAGGTATTCAGACCTGTTTAGAAGGTATTCAGACCTGTTTAGAAGGTATTCAGACCTGTTTAGAAGTTATTCAGACCTGTTTAGATGGTATTCAACCCCTGTTTAGAAGGTATTCATACCCTATTTAGAAGGTATTCAGACCTGTTTAGATGGTATTCATACCCTGTTTAGATGGTATTCATAACCTGTTTAGATGGTATTCAACCCCTGTTTAGATGGTATTCAACCTGTTTAGAAGGTATTCATACCTGTTTAGAAGGTATTCATACCCTGTTTAGATGGTATTCAGACCCTGTTTAGAAGGTATTCATACCCTGTTTAGAAGGTATTCATACCCTGTTTAGATGGTATTCAACCCCTGTTTAGAAGGTATTCATACCCTGTTTAGAAGGTATTCATACCCTGTTTAGAAGGTATTCAGACCTGTTTAGATGGGATTCATAACCTGACCTGTTTAGAAGGTATTCAGACCTGTTTAGATGGTATTCATGACCCTGTTTAGAAGGTATTCATACTCTGTTCAGAAGGTATTCAGACCTATTTAGATGGTATTCATTCCCTGTTTAGAAGGTATTCAGACCTGTTTAGAAGGTTTTCAGACCTGTTTAGAAGGTATTCAGACCTGTTTAGAAGGTATTCATACCCTGTTTAGAAGGTATTCATACTCTGTTCCCTGGTATTCAGACCTGTTTAGATGGTATTCATTCCCTGTTTAGAAGGTATTCAGACCTGTTTAGAAGGTTTTCAGACATGTTTAGAAGGTATTCAGACCTGTTTAGAAGGTATTCATACCTGTTTAGAAGGTATTCAGACCTGTTTAGAAGGTATTCAGACCTGTTTAGAAGGTATTCATACCCTGTTTAGAAGGTAATCATAAGTATTCCCTGTTTAGAAGCTATTCAGACCTGTTTAGAAGGTATTCAGACCTGTTTCCCTATTCATACCCTGTTTAGAAGGTATTCATGTCCCTGTTTAGATGGTATTCAACCCCTGTTTAGAAGGTATTCAGACCTGTTCAGATGGTATTCAGACCTGTTTACAGAAGGTATTCATACCTATTTAGATGGTATTCAGACCTGTTTAGAAGGCATTCATACCCTGTTTAGAAGGTATTCAGACCTGTTTAGAAGGTATTCATATCCTGTTTAGAAGGTATTCATACCCTGTTTAGAAGGTATTCAGACCTGTTTAGAAGGTATTCAGACCTGTCCCCTGTCAGAAGGTATTCATACCCTGTTTAGAAGGTATTCAGACCTGTATTACCTGTCATAATAAAATACAGAAATATCTCATTTACATAAGTATTCACACCCCTGAGTCAAAACATGTTAGAAACACCTTTGGCAGCGATTACAGCTGTGAGTCTTTCTGGGTAAGTCTCTAAGAGTGATTACAGCTGTGAATCTTTCTGGGTAAGTCTCTAAGAGTGATTACAGCTGTGAGTCTTTCTGGGTAATTCTCTAAGAGCTGTGAGTCTTTCTGAGCAAGTCTCTAAGAGCTGTGAGTCTTTCTGGGTAAGTCAGCACGTCTCTCTCTTCCCCCTGACAGAGCCAACCTTTCCCCTGTCATCACGTCTCTCTCTTCCCCCTGACAGAGCCAACCTATCCCCTGTCATCACGTCTCTCTCTTCCCCCTGACAGAGCCAACCTGTCCCTGTCAACACGTCTCTCTCTTCCCCCTGACAGAGCCAACCTGTCCCTGTCATCACGTCTCTCTCTTCCCCCTGACAGAGCCAACCTATCCCCTGTCATCACGTCTCTCTCTTCCCCTGACAGAGCCAACCTATCCCCTGTCATCACGTCTCTCTCTTCCCCCTGACAGAGCCAACCTATCCCCTGTCATCACGTCTCTCTCTTCCCCCTGACAGAGCCAACCTATCCCCTGTCATCACGTCTCTCTCTTCCCCCTGACAGGGCCAACCTTTCTTCACAAGCATTCCCCTCTCCTCTTTTCTTCTCTCCATTCTATCCAACATGATGATACGTTGGAGCTGGTTATAGAGTTAAACAAAGAATACACTGTTTTATCCTCCTCCCTCCCTCCCTCCCTCCCTCCCTCCCTCCCTCCCTCCCTCCCTCCCTCCCTCCCTCCCTCCCTCCCTCCCTCCCTCCCTCCCTCCCTCCCTCCCTCCCTCCCTCCCTCTCCCTCCCCCTCTCCCTCCCTCAACCTCTCCTCCTCCTCTCCCTCCCCTCTCTCCCTCTCCCTCCCTCCCTCCCTCCCTCCCTCCCTCCCTCCCTCCCTCCCCTGACCTAAACCTAGGGGTGACGTAACCCTAGGGGTGACCTAACCTTGACCCTAGGGGTGACCTAAGGGTGACCTAAACCTAGGGGTGACGTGGTGTGTACCCTGACTCATTATGTCTTGGGTCCTAGCTACATGGTCTGTAACCTGACTGTCTAGGGGTCCTAGTTACATGGTCTGTAACCTGACTGTCTAGGGGTCCTAGCTACATGGTCTGTAACCTGACTCATTATGTCTAGGGGTCCTAGCTACATGGTCTGTAACCTGACTGTCTAGGGGTCCTAGTTACATGGTCTGTAACCTGACTGTCTAGAGGTCCTAGCTACATGGTCTGTAACCTGACCGTCTAGGGTCCTAGCTACATGGTCTGTAACCTGACTGTCTAGGGGTCCTAGTTACATGGTCTGTAACCTGACTGTCTAGGGGTCCTAGCTACATGGTCTGTAACCTGACCGTCTAGGGGTCCTAGCTACATGGTCTGTAACCTGACTGTCTAGGGGTCCTAGCTACATGGTCTGTAACCTGCCTCATTATGTCTAGGGGTCCTAGCTACATGGTCTGTAACCTGACTGTCTAGGGGTCCTAGCTACATGGTCTGTAACCTGACTGTCTAGGGGTCCTAGTTACATGGTCTGTAACCTGACTGTCTAGGGGTCCTAGTTACATGGTCTGTAACCTGACTCATTATGTCTAGGGGTCCTAGTTACATGGTCTGTAACCTGACTGTCTAGGGGTCCTAGCTACATGGTCTGTAACCTGACTCATTATGTCTAGGGGTCCTAGTTACATGGTCTGTAACCTGACTGTCTAGGGGTCTGTGGTCTGTAACCTGACTGTCTAGGGGTCCTAACCTGCTACATGGTCTGTAACCTGACTGTCTAGGGGTCCTAGCTACATGGTCTGTAACCTGACTGTCTACCTGACATGGTCTGTAACCTAGGGGTCCTAGCTACATGGTCTGTAACCTGACTGTCTAGGGGTCCTAGGGGGTCCTAGCTACATGGTCTGTAACCTGACTGTCTAGGGGTCGTAGCTACATGGTCTGTAACCTGACTGTCTAGGGGTCCTAGTTACATGGTCTGTAACCTGACTGTCTAGGGGTCCTAGCTACATGGTCTGTAACCTGACTGTCTAGGGGTCCTAGTTACATGGTCTGTAACCTGACTGTCTAGGGGTCCTAGCTACATGGTCTGTAACCTGACTGTCTAGGGGTCCTAGCTACATGGTCTGTAACCTGACTGTCTAGGGGTCCTAGCTACATGGTCTGTAACCTGACTGTCTAGGGGTCCTAGCTACATGGTCTGTAACCTGACTGTCTAGGGGTCCTAGCTACATGGTCTGTAACCTGACTGTCTAGGGGTCCTAGCTACATGGTCTGTAACCTGACTGTCTAGGGGTCCTAGCTAGCACATGGTCTGTCTGTAACCTGACTGTCTAGGGGTCCTAGCTACATGGTCTGTAACCTGACTGTCTAGGGGTCCTAGCTACATGGTCTGTAACCTGACTGTCTAGGGGTCCTAGTTACATGGTCTGTAACCTGACTGTCTAGGGGTCCTAGCTACATGGTCTGTAACCTGACTGTCTAGGGGTCCTAGTTACATGGTCTGTAACCTGACTGTCTAGGGGTCCTAGCTACATGGTCTGTAACCTGACTGTCTAGGGGTCCTAGCTACATGGTCTGTAACCTGACTGTCTAGGGGTCCTAGCTACATGGTCTGTAACCTGACTGTCTAGGGGTCCTAGTTACATGGTCTGTAACCTGACTGTCTAGGGGTCCTAGTTACATGGTCTGTAACCTGACTGTCTAGGGGTCCTAGCATGGTCTGTAACCTGACTGTCTAGGGGTCCTAGTTACATGGTCTGTAACCTGACTGTCTAGGGGTCCTAGCTACATGGTCTGTAACCTGACTGTCTAGGGGTCCTAGCTACATGGTCTGTAACCTGACTCTCTAGGGGTCCTAGCTACATGGTCTGTAACCTGACTGTCTAGGGGTCCTAGCTACATGGTCTGTAACCTGACTGTCTAGGGGTCCTAGTTACATGGTCTGTAACCTGACTGTCTAGGGGTCCTAGCTACATGGTCTGTAACCTGACTGTCTAGGGGTCCTAGCTACATGGTCTGTAACCTGACTGTCTACTGTCTGAGGGGTCCTAGCTACATGGTCTGTAACCTGACTGTCTAGGGGTCCTAGCTACATGGTCTGTAACCTGACTGTCTAGGGGTCCTAGTTACATGGTCTGTAACCTGACTGTCTAGGGGTCCTAGTTACCTATGGTCTGTAACCTGACTGTCTAGGGGTCCTAGTTACATGGTCTGTAACCTGACTGTCTAGGGGTCCTAGCTACATGGTCTGTAACCTGACTGTCTGGGGTCCTAGTTACATGGTCTGTAACCTCACTGTCTAGGGGTCCTAGCTACATGGTCTGTAACCTGACTGTCTCGGGGTCCAACCTGACTGTCTGGTCTGTAACCTGACTGTCTAGGGGTCCTAGCTACATGGTCTGTAACCTGACTGTCTAGGGGTCCTAGTTACATGGTCTGTTACCTGACTGTCTAGGGGTCCTAGCTATATGGTCTGTAACCTGACTGTCTAGGGGTCCTAGCTACATGGTCTGTAACCTGACTGTCTAGGGGTCCTAGCTACATGGTCTGTAACCTGACTGTCTAGGGGTCCTAGCTACATGGTCTGTTACCTGACTGTCTAGGGGTCCTAGTTACATGGTCTGTAACCTGACTGTCTAGGGGTCCTAGCTACATGGTCTGGAACCTGACTGTCTAGGGGTCCTAGCTACATGGTCTGTAACCTGACTGTCTAGGGGTCCTAGCTACATGGTCTGTAACCTGACTGTCTAGGGGTCCTAGTTACATGGTCTGTAACCTGACTGTCTGTCTAGGGGTCCTAGTTACATGGTCTGTAACCTGACTCATTCTGTCTAGGGGTCCTAGCTACATGGTCTGTAACCTGACTGTCTAGGGGTCCTAGTTACATGGTCTGTAACCTGACTGTCTAGGGGTACATGGTCTAGTTACATGGTCTGTAACCTGACTCATTCTGTCTAGGGGTCCTAGCTACATGGTCTGTAACCTGACTGTCTAGGGGTCCTAGCTACATGGTCTGTAACCTGACTGTCTAGGGGTCCTAGTTACATGGTCTGTAACCTGACTGTCTAGGGGTCCTAGCTACATGGTCTGTAACCTGACTGTCTAGGGTCCTAGCTACATGGTATGTAACCTGACTGTCTAGGGGTCCTAGTAACCTGACTGTCTAGGGGTCCTAGCTTCTGTACATGGTCTGTAACCTGACTGTCTAGGGGTCCTAGCTACATGGTCTGTAACCTGACTGTCTAGGGGTCCTAGCTACATGGTCTGTAACCTGACTGTCTAGGGGTCCTAGCTACATGGTCTGTAACCTGACTGTCTAGGGGTCCTGGTCTGTAACCTGACTGTCTAGGGGTCCTAGCTACATGGTCTGTAACCTGACTGTCTAGGGGTCCTAGCTACATGGTCTGTAACCTGACTGTCTAGGGGTCCTAGCTACATGGTCTGTAACCTGACTGTCTAGGGGTCCTAGTTACATGGTCTGTAACCTGACTCATTCTGTCTAGGGTCCTAGCTACATGGTCTGTAACCTGACTGTCTAGGGGTCCTAGCTAACATGGTCTGTAACCTGACTGTCTAGGGGTCCTAGCTACATGGTCTGTAACCTGACTGTCTAGGGGTCCTAGCTACATGGTCTGTAACCTGACTGTCTAGGGGTCCTAGCTACATGGTCTGTAACCTGACTGTCTAGGGGTCCTAGCTACATGGTCTGTAACCTGACTCATTATGTCTAGGGGTCCTAGCTACATGGTCTGTAACCTGACTGTCTAGGGGTCCTAGTTACATGGTCTGTTACCTGACTGTCTAGGGGTCCTAGCTACATGGTCTGTAACCTGACTGTCTAGGGGTCCCTAGCTACATGGTCTGTTACCTGACTGTCTAGGGGTCCTAGCTACATGGTCTGTAACCTGACTGTCTAGGGTCCTAGCTACATGGTCTGTTACCTGACTGTCTAGGGGTCCTAGCTACATGGTCTGTTACCTGACTGTCTAGGGGTCCTAGCTACATGGTCTGTAACCTGACTGTCTAGGGGTCCTAGCTACATGGTCTGTAACCTGACTGTCTAGGGGTCCTAGCTACATGGTCTGTAACCTGATGACAATAGTGAGGGGTGTGTCATATAAATTAAGGTAATTAAAATGAATTAGTGAAACTGTTAAACAACATTAGCTCATGGCATATTCAATATATTGCGCAATTGTTATAATTTTGAAACAGAATTGAATATTGTACATCATATTAGCATCAACATGCATTATTGTTTAACTCAATTTCACATAATTTGTTCCATGTAATCTTTTGGTTCAACCTTAATGTATAATTAGCGTCATCAACAGGGGGAACATATTTGGTGAACGCTAATAAACTGTAGAAAGAATATATCAATTTATAAGACTTAAGATTTGTTCATAAGAAGGTCCTGAGATCAAAGTCAATATTCACACCACTAGGGGTCAATGTTTTTAGACAGGATCTCCAGTAAGCCTCCCTTTGTCGAAGTAGGATCTCCATGTTACCTCCTCTCCTTGGTAGAGCAACATGCTCAATGCCTGTGTATTTGAGGGAGGAGATGGGATGGTTGGCTTCAACAAGGTGAGCTGCTACTGGAGAGTCAATGTTCTGACACCTGATTGAGCTGCGGTGTTCAGCTATGCGTTGTTTTAATTGTCTTTTCGTTTGTCATAACACTATGTCCTAACACTGTCCTAACACTGTCCTAACACTGTCCTAACACTGTGTCCTAACACTGTCCTAACACTATGTCCTAACCCCTTATCATAACACTATGTCCTAACACTGTCCTAACACTGTGTCCTAACACTGTCCTAACCCATATCATAACACTATGTCCTAACACTGTCCTAACACCATATCATAACACTATGTCTCTAACACTGTCCTAACACTGTGTCCTAACACTGTCCTAACACTGTGTCCTAACACTGTGTCCTAACAGTGTGTCCTAACACTGTGTCCTAACACTGTGTCCTAACACTGTGTCCTAACACTGTCCTAACACTGTGTCCTAACACTGTCCTAACACTGTGTCCTAACACTATGTCCTAACCCCATATCATAACACTATGTCTCTAACACTGTCCTAACACTGTCCTAACACTATGTCCTAACTATGTCCTAACCCTATATCATAACACTATGTCCTAACACTGTCCTAACCCCATATCATAACACTATGTCCTAACACTGTCCTAACACCATATCATAACACTATGTCCTAACACTGTCCTAACCCCGTATCATAACACTATGTCCTAACACTGTCCTAACCCCATATCATAACACTATGTCCTAACCCCTAACCCCATCATAACACTATGTCCTAACACTGTCCTAACCCCTATATCATAAACTATGTCCTAACACTGTCCTAACACTGTGTCCTAACACTGTCCTAACCCTATATCATAACACTATGTCCTAACCCTATATCATAACACTATGTTCTAACACTGTCCTAACACTGTGTCCTAACACTGTCCTAACCTGTCCCTAACATATCATAACACTATGTCCTAACACTGTCCTAACCCCATATCATAACACTATGTCCTAACACTGTATCATAACACTATGTCCTAACACTGTCCTAACACTGTGTCCTAACACTGTCCTAACCCCATATCATAACACTATGTCCTAAAACTATGTCCATAACACTGTCCTAACCCTGTCCTAACCCTATATCAAAACACTATGTCCTAACACTATGTCCTAACACTGTCCTAACCCCATATATCATAACACTATGTCCTAACACTATGTCCTAACACTGTCCTAACACTATGTCCTAACACTGTCCTAACCCCATATATCATAACACTATGTCTCTAACACTGTCCTAAACCCATATCATAACACTATGTCTCTAACACTGTCCCCATATCATAACACTATGTCCTAACACTGTCCTAACACTGTCTAACACTGTCCTAACACTGTCCTAACACTGTCCCTAACACTATGTCCTAACACTGTCCCTAACACTATGTCCTAACTAACACTGTCCTAACCCCATATCTAACACTATGTCCTAACACTAACACTGTCCTAACACTATGTCCTAACACTGTCCTAACCCCATATCATAACACTATGTCCTAACACTGTCCTAACCCCATATCATAACACTATGTCCTAACACTGTCCTAACCCCATATCATAACACTATGTCCTAACAACCCCATATCATAACACTATGTCCTAACCCCTAACACTGTCCTAACCCCATATCATAACACTATGTCCTAACACTGTCCTAACCTGTCCTACATATCATAACACTATGTCCTAACACTGTCCTAACACTGTGTCCTAACACTGTCCTAACACTATGTCCTAACACTGTCCTAACACTATGTCCTAACACTGTCCTAACCCCATATCATAACACTATGTCCTAACACTGTCCTATGTCCTAACACTGTCCTAACACTATGTCCTAACACTGTCCCTGTTCATAACACTATGTCCTAACACTGTCCTAACACTGTCCTAACACTATGTCCTAACACTGTCCTAACACTATGTCCTAACACTGTCCTAACCCCATATCATAACACTATGTCCTAACACTATGTCCTAACACTGTCCTAACACTATGTCCTAACACTGTCTTAACCCCATATCATAACACTATGTCCTAACCCCATATCATAACACTATGTCCTAACACTGTCCTAACCCCATATCATAACACTATGTCCTAACACTGTCCTAACCCCATATCATAACACTATGTCCTAACACTGTCCTAACACTGTCCTAACACTGTCCTAACCCCATATCATAACACTATGTCCTAAAACTATGTCCTAACACTGTCCTAACACTATGTCCTAAAACTATGTCCTAACACTGTCCTAACCCTGTCCTAACCCCATATCATAACACTATGTCCTAACACTGTCCTAACCCCATATCATAACACTATGTCCTAACACTATGTCCTAACACTGTCCTAACACTATGTCCTAACACTGTCCTAACCCCATATCATAACACTATGTCCTAACACTGTCCTAACCCCATATCATTACACTATGTCCTAACCCCATATCATAACACTATGTCCTAACACTGTCCTAACACTGTCCTAACACTATGTCCTAACACTGTCCTAACACTATGTCCTAACACTGTCCTAACCCCATATCATAACACTATGTCCTAACACTATGTCCTAACACTGTCCTAACACTATGTCCTAACACTGTCTTAACCCCATATCATAACACTATGTCCTAACACTATGTCCTAACACTGTCCTAACACTATGTCCTAACACTGTCTTAACCCCATATCATAACACTATGTCCTCTAACCCCATTCCTATATCATAACAATATGTCCTAACACTGTCCTAACCCCATAACATAACACTATGTCCTAACACTGTCCTAACCCCATATCATAACACTATGTCCTAACCCTATATCATAACACTATGTCCTAACACTGTCCAAACACTGTGTCCTAACACTGTCCTAACCCCATATCATAACACTATGTCCTAACCCCATATCATAACACTATGTTCTAACACTGTCCTAACACTGTGTCCTAACACTAACACTGTCCTAACCCCATAAACACTATGTCCTAACACTGTCCTAACCCCATATCATAACACTATGTCCTAACACTGTCCTAACCCCATATCATAACACTATGTCCTAACACTGTCCTAACCCCATATCATAACACTATGTCCTAACACTGTCCTAACCCCATATCATAACACTATGTCCTAAAACTATGTCCTAACACTGTCCTAACCCTGTCCTAACCCCATATCAAAACACTATGTCCTAACACTATGTCCTAACACTGTCCTAACCCCATATCATAACACTATGTCCTAACACTGTCCTAACACTATGTCCTAACACTGTCCTAACACTGTGTCCTAACACTGTCCTAACCCCATATCATAACACTATGTCCTAACACTGTCCTAACCCCATATCATAACACTATGTCCTAACCCCATATCATAACACTATGTCCTAACACTGTCCTAACACTGTGTCCTAACACTGTCCTAACACTATGTCCTAACACTGTCCTAACACTGTGTCCTAACACTGTCCTAACCCCATATCATAACACTATGTCCTAACACTGTCCTAACACTATGTCCTAACACTGTCCTAACCCCATATCATAACACTATGTCCTAACCCCATATCATAACACTATGTCCTAACACTGTCCTAACCCCATAACATAACACTATGTCCTAACACTGTCCTAACACTGTCCTAACCCCATATCATAACACTATGTCCTAACACTGTCCTAACCCCATATCATAACACTCTGTCCTAACACTGTCCTAACCCCATATCATAACACTATGTCCTTACACTGTCCTAACACTATGTCCTAACCCCATATCATAACATTATGTCCTAACACTGTCCTAACCCCATATCATAACACTATGTCCTAACACTGTCCTAACCCCATATCATAACACTATGTCCTAACACTGTCCCATATCATAACACTATGTCCTAACACTGTCCTAACCCCATATCATAACACTATGTCCTAACACTGTCCTAACCCCATATCATAACACTATGTCCTAACACTGTCCTAACCCCATATCATAACACTATGTCCTAACACTGTCCTAACCCCATATCATAACACTATGTCCTAACACTGTCCTAACACTGTCCTAACCCCATATCATAACACTATGTCCTAACCCCATATCATAACACTATGTCCTAACACTGTCCTAACCCCATATCATAACACTATGTCCTAACACTGTCCTAACCCCATATCATAACACTATGTCCTAACACTGTCCTAACACTGTCCTAACACTATATCATAATACTATGTCCTAACCCCATATCATAACACTATGTCCTAACACTGTCCTAACCCCATATCATAACCCTATGTCCTAACCCCATATAATAACACTATGTCCTAACACTGTCCTAACACAATGTCCTAACACTGTCCTAACACTATGTCCTAACACTGTCCTAACACTATGTCCTAACACTCTCCTAACACTATGTCCTAACACTGTCCTAACACTATGTCCTAACACTGTCCTAACACTATGTCCTAACACTATGTCCTAACACTGTCCTAACCCCATATCATAACACTATGTCCTAACACTGTCCTAACCCCATATCATAACACTATGTCCTAACACTGTCCTAACCCCATATCATAACACTATGTCCTAACCCCATATCATAACACTATGTCCTAACACTGTCCTAACCCCATATCATAACACTATGTCCTAACACTGTCCTAACCCCATATCATAACACTATGTCCTAACACTGTCCTAACACTAACACTATGTCCTAACACCATATCATAACACTATGTCCTAACACTGTCCTAACCCCATATCATAACACTATGTCCTAACACTGTCCTAACCCCATATCATAACACTATGTCCTAACACTGTCCTAACCCCATATCATAACACTATGTCCTAACACTGTCCTAACCCCATATCATAACACTATGTCCTAACACTATGTCCTAACACTGTCCTAACCCCATATCATACACTATGTCCTAACACTATGTCCTAACACTGTCCTAACACTATGTCCTAACACTGTCCTAACCCCATATCATAACACTATGTCCTAACACTGTCCTAACCCCATATCATAACACTATGTCCTAACACTGTCCTAACACTGTCCTAACCCCATATCATAATACTATGTCCTAACCCCATATCATAACACTATGTCCTAACACTGTCCTAACCCCATATCATAACACTATGTCCTAACCCCTATAATAACACTATGTCCTAACACTCTCCTAACACAATGTCCTAACACTGTCCTAACACTAATCCTAACACTGTCCTAACACTATGTCCTAACACTCTCCTAACACTGTGTCACTATGTCCTAACACACTGTCCTAACACTGTCCTAACACTATGTCCTAACACTGTCCTAACACTATGTCCTAACACTGTCCTAACACAATGTCCTAACACTCTGTCCTAACACTGTCCTAACCCCATATCATAACACTATGTCCTAACCCCATATCATAACACTATGTCCTAACACTGTCCTAACCCCATATCATAACACTATGTCCTAACACTGTCCTAACACTGTGTCCTAACACTGTCCTAACACTATGTCCTAACACTGTCCTAACACTGTGTCCTAACACTGTCCTAACACTGTGTCCTAACACTGTCCTAACACTGTCCTAACCCCATATCATAACACTATGTCCTAACACTGTCCTAACACCCTATCATAACACTATGTCCTAACACTGTCCTAACACTATGTCCTAACACTGTGTCCTAACACTGTCCTAACACCATATCATAACACTATGTCCTAACATGTCCTAACCCCATATCATTACACTATGTCCTAACCCCATATCATAACACTATGTCCTAACACTGTCCTAACACTGTCCTAACACTATGTCCTAACACTGTCCTAACACTATGTCCTAACACTGTCCTAACCCCATATCATAACACTATGTCCTAACACTATGTCCTAACACTGTCCTAACACTATGTCCTAACCCTGTCCTAACCTATGTCGTAACACTATATCCTAACACTATGTCCTAACACTGTCCTAACACTATGTCCTAACACTGTCTTAACCCCATATCATAACACTATGTCCTAACTGTCCATATCATAACACTATTTCCTAACACTGTCCTAACCCCATAACATAACACTATGTCCTAACACTGTCCTAACCCCATATCATAACACTATGTCCTAACACTGTCCCCCATATCATAACACTATGTCCTAACACTGTCCCAACACTGTGTCCTAACACTGTCCTAACCCCATATCATAACACTATGTCCTAACCCCAT